>NC_085001.1:5619723-5672223 GCF_963854185.1 Sardina pilchardus | reverse complement strand
AACATGTTGAGTCGCAATCGCAAGGTTTTAGAACGTCGCGGCTCGTCTCGTCGGGAATCTTTGGTCTGAACCCTACTTTAGGATACATTCAGACCTACGCCTGTGTGTTAGTGTGTGTTAGGATACGCTCAGACCTACGTCTGTGTGTTAGGATACGCTCAGACCTACAGTACGCATGTGTGTTAGGATACACTCAGACCTACGCCTGTGTGTTAGTGTGTGTTAGGATACACTCAGACCTACGCCTGTGTGTTAGTGTGTGTTAGGATACACTCAGACCTACGCCTGTGTGTTAGTGTGTGTTAGGATACGCTCAGACCTACGCCTGTGTGTTAGGATACGCTCAGACCTACGCCTGTGTGTTAGGATACGCTCAGACCTACGCCTGTGTGTTAGGATACGCTCAGACCTACAGTACGCATGTGTGTTAGTGTGTGTTAGGATACGCTCAGACCTACAGTACGCATGTGTGTTAGGATACACTCAGACCTACGCCTGTGTGTTAGTGTGTGTTAGGATACGCTCAGACCTACGCCTGTGTGTTAGGATACGCTCAGACCTAATGCGCGTGTGTGTTAGGATACGCTCAGACACACACACACACAGGGAAGAGACCTACGCGTGTGTGTTAGGATACACTCAGACACACACACACAGGGAAGAGACCTACGCGTGTGTGTTAGGATACGCTCAGACACAGACTGAGAAAACTCACACACACATGCACACTATTATGATTGACATGTGAGTCACAGGAGCAGACAATTGACTGAGCAAAACGTCAGGCATACAAATGTACGGCTAAGTATACATAAACATAGACACACACACACACACACGGAGAGACTAACTACTACACCACAATACAGTAATTACTATACATTTTATGAGAATAAATACACAAACACACACACACACACACACACACATATATATACACACTGCATAACTGCAAGTACAAAGCCATGGGGTATTGGGGCATTAGGCTCAGTGTGTGGTCGCAAGAGGGAGTCCAGTATCAGGCTCATTTCTAATACAGTAGCACAGCCCCTAGCTGACAGCTCAGCAGAAGGGCATGTATTTCAACTCCAGACTGCCGAGCGGACATGGCTCTGAGCAGGCTTGGTACGCTCGTCTCGTAACCAGAGCACTGGGAGTTTACGGTTCCCTGGGTAGAGGGACTCAGACACAGAAACAAACAAACAAAAAACAAAACAAACAAACAAACAAACAAACAAACAAAAAAAACAAACAAACAATCCTCCCCCCACGCTCAGCGGCGGCTTTCAGTCCGATCCGTTCTTGGCGAAAGGGTGCCCTCTGTTAAGACCCTGAGTAACCGAATCCTCGTTGTTGTGCTGCTGCCTAACCACCCCGAGCATTCTCACAACAATGAGTGTGAGTGGCGGCCCAGGGTCTGACAGGGAAGGGCTCCTGCCACCTGGCAAAAGTAAGTGGGCAGATACAGTTACCGCCAGGGGGGCAGTTGTGGTGGTGGTGGTGGTGGGTAGGGGGATGTGGGTGGGGTGGGTGGGGAGGGGGTATATAGAGATTTACACCAGTCTGCTATGGGAGGTCGAAAAGAATTTAAAAAGAGGGAGAGAGAGAGAGAGAGAGAAAGCAACACCACTGACACCGCCACCAGGGGAAGTAACAGTAGAGGAGATGCAGGCTGGATTCCCTCATCGCCATGGCATTTGGCCTTGGCTTCCACAAAAACAGTTACCATGGTTGCACTGCACGTGTGACTTGTTCGCATTCAATTCATTTGCGAGTGTCGAACTGTCTCCAGTGAAGACACCTATGTATAGAAACAGTCCACATAATCTGAACTTTGCAAAGCATCTGTGCCCCCCCCCTCTCCCACCCCCCACACCCTCAGGCTTCCTAAACTCATTTTTTCTTTGACTGAGTTCCTCCAAGGCATTCATCACAGATAGTTGGATTTTGGACGTACCTCTTGCATTGAGTTTTTTGGTGTTGATTATTTTGGCAGCGTACTCCTGGCCCGAGCACAGCTTGACACACCGACGTACCACTGAGAAGGCTCCCCTAGAAGAACACACAGAGCAAGGATTATGTAGGACATGGACACACACACACACACACACACACACACACACACACACACACACAACACAACGTGTAGTTATTAAACAGAATCATAGTTGTGTTTTCAATTGGCCAAGTATGTTGACAAACATAGTAATATCAACTAAATTAGACTAAAGCTGTAGCCTAATTCAAATCTACTGAAGAGACTTCTTCTGCTGGTATATACTTGAAGCAACATCCTTTAATGTCTTATAATTTAAAGAACACATCATCTCAGCATGATACAGCAGAGGGAAAGTGTAGGGAACACTGTAGGGAAAGAATACCAAAGCAACAGTGTGCAAAAGGGTCACTAAGATTACTAATGGATTTCTGGTATTCAAAAAACTGATTATAGTCTAATTGTATAAAATAAGTTTATGTTTATAAAATATTTCCCCATGATGATAACAATTTGTTTAGAAGGAAAACACACCATTGAAAAATCCATAAAATCATACTTAATCACATAAAAAATCTCTCGACTAATTCATCCAAACTGATCCATTACTACGTCATTAGAAAGTTAGACGTACATTTAGCCTACTTTCCCCCCAAAACTATGATATTTTCACATTGCAGTAAGCTGCAGTTAATCACAAAGAAAACTCATTTAACTCTATTTCTCCCAACCTTCAAGCTCTTTTAGGTTAAACCCTTAAAGTCATTATATTTTCCTCTATAACCCCCGAAATGTGCAATGAAGCTTTTAAAATTCGTCCAAGTATTAACGAATATGTATTTTACACTTCTCAAATAAAATGGAAAAGAAAAGTTTCTCCCTCATACTGCACCCTATCTAGTGTCCTGCACTGATATACAGTAGCATGGAACTGTTCTATATTCATTCACTGAAGAGGAATGGGGGGGGGGGGGGGGGCGGGGGGGGGGCTGCCAGTCATCCCCCGGTTCCACCCCCTTCTCTCTCTCCCACTCATTTCCTGTCACTCGCAACTGTCCTATCTGCATAAAACCAATTAAGCCCCTTAAAATATATCCTACTTTTTTTTTAAATAAAAAAAAAAAAAAACAGGCTTCCTACCTGTGACAAGCAGCTGAATGGAGTCAAATACTGAGGATAGTAGAATTGTTCCCACTTTTTCCACAGAAAAACAGCGTGTGTGGTTTGGCTTTGGCTTTGGCTGAGCCCCATAAGCTGGCTAATGGACCGCCAGTGTGTGTGGCATTTGATTTCCCCAAAAGCCAGCGAGAAAGTGGCGAGGCGGGATTAGGGAACAACGGGCATAATCTCTGCCAGCCCCACTCCCGCTCCGCTGGGCATACAGTACACACACACACACACACACCGAGCATATTGTCAACGCAGCTGCCTGCGGCACAAATTGGCGTACGATGAGCTAAGAACAGATTAAAAGAACGAATATTGTTGATCGTGATGGTTTAACAAAGAAAAAAAAAGAAATGCAGAGCTTATGAGAACTGACACAGCCTCCTGTTCAGAGTGTGTGTGGTCTCCCGTTCAGAGAGAGGGAGAGAAGAGACAGTGTGTGTGTGTGTGTGTGTGTGTGTGTGTGTGTGTGTGTGTGTGTGTGCGTGCGTGCGTGCGTGCGTGCGTGCGTGCGTGCGTGCGTGCGTGCGTGCGTGCGTGCGTGCGTGCGTGCGCGTGCGTGTGTGTGTGTGTCTGGCAAAAGGCAATCATTCACCCATCAGTTAATTTGGCCAGTTATTCTATTAATGAAAAATACCATCGTGGCCTTTCAGCATAATAGGCTATTGCCATTACCGTTGTTTTTGCCAGCTCAGCAAAATCTGAGAACTGAGCTTAGTGCACAAGAATCAAAGCAGGTGGTAAAGAGCTAAAGAGTTGCACAACACAACAGCTTAAAAGTTGCAACAACATAACAGCAGAAAAAGGCACAAGCACAACACCCAGAGCAATCAATACACCTGTTGGATCCAAATTAGTAATGCTCTTAATAGGAGAGATGTTCTAAGAAACAGCAAGAGAGGGAGGGAGAGAGAGAACATGCCAACACACACACACACACGCACGCACGCACACGCACACACACACAAATAGTGGCATGACAGGGGTCTCTATGGCATTGGTATGAGGCTTTACATTGAAAATAAACTTAACTGAAGCAAAAAAAAATTGATCTAGGCTATGTACTTAGCCTAACTTTTTATTCTAATTACTTAATTTATTTTTGACATATCAAAGATGTGTGCTGTGAAGTTGCCAAATATTGGTGCCAATGTTTCAGGCCTGTTCAGCAAAGCTCATTGATTAATGAAATTGGACCTTTTTTGATATGCAAAATCAGCTTGCTCCTACATAACAAGATTGGTTAGTCCTCAATATTTGTGCCGTGTTGGCCTGCAGCGTGTCTGAAGATTATGACACACACACACACACACACACACACACACACACACACACACACACACACACACACACACACACACACACACACGCCTCCAATGGGTGGAGAGAGCCACATGGCACCAGTCCCAACACACTAGCACCTCTCCCTGCATTGCTGGGATTGCTGGAGCTACTGGGAAATAAGGAGTCTCTCCCCCTATAACCCCCCCCCCCCCCCCCCCCCCACACACACACACACACACAAGCAACCTATAAGTCTATATATGTCCAGACACAGTCACACATCATAACACATCATTTTCTTCATATCCTCAGGCTCTGTATTTTCTTGACACGTATTTTCTTAAGCACACTAACACAAAAATGTCTGTATCTCCAGATTTGGTATACGTTTTAACTTAACCAACTAACAAAAACAGCAGGCAAAACAACAACGAAAAAAGAGACGAACAAAAAATATATTTTACTACTAAATCGCACTCTCCAACAATGCAAAAATAAATCAGTAGGCTCTGTAAGTCCTAATGTATGAGTGCTTAGTAAAGACGCAGCTTTTTGTCGCTTGTGTGACTTATGATAAGTTTGTTCACAGCAATATTTTTTTCAGGAGAATTTGTTTTTTGTTTGCTTGCTTGCTTGCGCTGTCACAAGAAAAGCGCATGCAGAGGAGGAGAATGTGCACCACTGACCAATGCCAACTTGGCTGACCGACATAAAACAAACCATAGCTCAAAGGCGTAAATCTCATGTTATGTTGACCTAACGTTTGCTATCTGTCCTCGTTGATATAATATTCATCGTGTATGTGAACAAACACATCTCCTCCACCAAATGTGGACAGGGAATTGAAGAATATCGTAAAAGTTTAATGTCAACAGCATGTAAGTTAGCATAGGATCCCAAGCACCCAGTGACCACCTGACCTAGAGCACAGGTTTTCTTTTTGACAGCTCAAAATGTCATGTCCCGCAACCCCAACCAGTGTCAGCCAGCTGAGCAGGGAAGGTGATAGCTTTAGCCAGCTAACGTTTGCTAACACTGGCTAGCAAGTGGTTCTGAAAGGGGCGTTGCACTGCGACCACCGTTGGATACGAAAGGGGTTGCTAGCTTTAATATATCTTCGTCTTCTAATTTTAGGACTGTGTCATGCCAATAAGTACATTGCTTATAGTATACAAACTAATTACGCTCTCCATGGCTGTCTGAGTTGTGGTGTGTTCATGTGAGTGTTTTCAAATCCCAGTGAGTTGACACTCCCCTTAATGGCCATTAACGCTTGGTAGTGCTCCCACTGCTTGCTTGATGGCCAGCCACATATCGAGCTAGCTGCCCTAGCTAATGTTAGCTGTTCTTCCAACATTAACACACTGCTGAGCTATCGTTAACGTCACCTGGTTCTGTTCACTGTCTTGCACACACAAAAAGAAAAGATTACGTGCCCACACGTACAACAAATACATGTCAACCACTGACTCCAAAAAACAAAAACTGCTTACTTTCCAAGTTCCTCGTAGAGCTGAAATTCGTCTGTAAATCGCGTACAGGTTGTCGTGGCCATGTCTTCTTGTCAGATTATGACTATTCCTCTATTATTAATATTATCTATGATAAAAGTGCCACTTTCTTATGCTCGATAATGTTCAGCAAACGAATACGTCCTCGCTGTTTTAGACAACAGAAATGCATACGAATAACGATGAAATCGTATTTCTGGGCGGAGGGCTGGTAGGTTGGTAGGCTGCTTGGCTACGTCCTCCCCCGCTCGCTGTCAGTTGCGTTCTATTGCTACAAAATGCGTCCTGCTGAGAGACCAACGCCGAGACTCTGCCAGTCAGCTCAACACTGCCACCGCTCGGGTGTTGCAAATAACTGCAACATGTGAAAACAAGCGCAGTGAACACGGACTCTGGTAGGACTACTGGATAACCTAACTTTTAACTATCCATTGCAAACTATTGAATTGATTTTGACCCCCACATTACAGATAAATCTGACAAGACAAGAAGGAAGAAAGGAGAGATTATGTTTAGCCTGCTTTTCATCAGTTGTAGCCTATAGGCCTATTTCACCATAACCAAGAATAAATTAGGCCCAATAGGCTAACTAATAATATTTCAAATGCATAGACAGCATCCTCCAGAATTATTGCCACCTTTGGTACAGAAGTGTCCTCACTGCTACAAGTTTTGTAGAATGTCATCAATGTGGGGCATTGATGATTTAGGTCACTGTACACCCTGTACACAAAGGTTGCTGGTTTAGGATGATACTGTCACTGTCACTGTCACACACACACACACACACACACACACACACACACACACACACACACACACACACACACACACACACACACACACACACACACACACACACACACACCCACACCCACACCCACACCCACACCCACACCCACACACACACACACACACACACACACACACACACACACACACACACACACACACACACACACACACACACACACGCACACACACATAATATATGAATTACTAATATAATTTGCACATCAGAAAAAGTACATTGTATAGCCTATTACTGTAAACGGTATAGTCTACATAATGCATAATACATAATTTATTTTATTCTTGAAATCATGCGTTTATTATTAGACTGGTGTCACATATGGTGTCACATGTTGAGGTGTCTCAGTCCCACCCTGGCAAATCCTCCTGTCGCTTCCAACTCAACAGCATCAAGTGGACCTTTGTTGCTCATATTACCAGCTGACTGTATTTGTTTCTTTAATTCTTTCTAAGCATTCTGAATGTGCAAGTGCTTTATCTGCATAAAAGAAAGTCCAAGACAAAGCTATTCAGTGTCATCTTGTGAGTATGTACGCTAGTGATTTATTACGATGCAAGGGAGCACCACCTAAATCTTCCCTAGGGTGCCAAATTAGTTAGAGCCGGGCCTGCTCGTAATGATTGACATACAGTACTGTATGTAAGTCTCTTTGGATAAAAGGCAAATGAGTTAGTATGTAAATAAAGGAAGTCAGAAACACTGCACTGCCTTAGTCTTAAAAGCCTGTCTGTCATATGAAGTAAACAAAAGTAAAAATGGAATTAATCAGGGGTTTCATGTGGGACAAGACCCTCCTCCAAAACACACACTTAATGCTTCTGGGACTAAACTCATTTGTGACCCTGCACAGCAAAATCAGGCACTTGTTGCACGATACTATTTTGAGAAAATCCACAATAAACAAACTTTTTATGTCATGTCAGCTTTGGATGCGGTTATCTTAGCGATAGATTCTGTAATACCTTTGATATACATATTGTTGGAAAGCTTAGTTAATGGTCATTAGTGTGAGCACAATAACTTGTTTTTGTAGATTTTACCAAAGCGACTGGTTTCGCTGTGCAGGGTCACATTTTCAGACATGTGACATGAGTACATGAACTTTCAGTCCATTGGGGTAAAGTCTCCTACTGAAGACATGAAGACTCTCTCTCTCTTACTCTCTCTATCTCTCTCTCTCTCTCACACACACACACACACACACACACACACACACACACACACACACACACACACACACACAAAGAAATCATTAAAGTTTGAATCACAAATCAGTAGGCTACTTTTATTTTTTGATATACTGAACGTGAAATATTGAGGGTGGGAAACATCAGCTTATGAATGTGACAAATGAACCTATTAAGATAAGACAATAGACTCTGAAGAACCATTTCCAATGTGAAGAACCTTTTCCTATTCATGGGTTGCATCAGGTCCCTTTGCACAGGTGTATTAATCAAGCACCATGCAGTCTGCATTGATAATCAGGGTGCTTGATTGTAAACACCTGCATGCGGAAAGGGACCTGATGAACAGGCTACTTATTGTTCTTTGTAGAACCCATTGATGAAAGCATTGAAGCACCTGTTCTTCTGTATAGATGCTTCTCAACATGCCTCCTCGATCCTCGATGCTCGCTCCTCGAGGGGCGTTCCCACTGATCTATAGCCTAACTAACACTGGATAGACTATCGCACTGTTGCCGCCCCATCATTCTTTATGTAGATCAGTGAGGATCGAGGCCCGAGGAGCGAGGGAGGACGTATGAACGCTGAATGAGAGGCACCTGTGTGTGTGGAGGATTAAGCCATTCCTGTTGCCAGCAGCGGAGGGAGGGCAGGACTTGAGAGGTATGCGGCAGGAAGGGTGACTGGGAATGGTATGGGAAATGGGACTGAGAGTTGAGATGGAACCACAGCGCCCTCTGGTGGGCATTCAGAGTCACGTCTCTTTTTCAGCTGTACCGGAGAACATACTGTATCGGATCGGATTAATCACTGAATATCACTGAATTAACCTGATGAAAGCATAACATTTTAACATATTCTGTCTTTCTCATTTAAAGGAGGCAGATGCTTTTCCTCACAATGATGGAAGCATTTTTCATCACATGAAATTGTGTGAAATTTGATGACATGGTAGTAAGGACTCTTGGCTGTATTTTGTACTTACTTTACACCAACTTCCCAGAAAAGAAATCATTACACAGTACAACTGCATCGCTTGCAAGCAGCGTCTTGTACAGTGTGTAGTATAAATAAGCAATATATAATCAATAATAATAATATAACATATTTTATATCATTGCATAGTTGTAATTGTGTAGGCCTACGTCAGGGAATGAATCTGAATCATATGTTTGACATAGCAGTATTAATAGGGAAATCAGTTCTGCCATATTCCACGCATGACTAAGCCTACATTTAGCATACTTCTGTATTTTGAGGTTTCTTGTTTAACCGAAAGGAATGAAGCAATCTAATCTACTGGTCATTTTGAGCAACACAGAAATCATCAGTAGCCTATTTGAGGAAAAAGCCTCATGAAGGTTGCAATTTCCTGATGTCTATTGAAAGGCATTTGACATTTGTCAAATTCCCGTTTTGAGTGTTTGGACTGCTGTAGCATGTTGTTGCCACAGTGATACAGAAACCTCTATTAGTATACTGTAAGTGCGCCTGCCTGAAGTATAGTCATGCAGTGCTCTTGATTAATGACACGGTTGAGCGCATTCCAGCGCTCTGACTCATTTGGCCAAAGAAGTGTCTCTGGCTAGATCTCTCTCCCACTCTGCCCCTACACCCCCCTTTCCTTCCCCCTTCCTAAACACACATTCCTCCCATCCCATCCCATCGCTGAGTACATAAAATGGAAACGTTCCTCTCATTTAACAAAATGTTACGACTATGTATTCTGATTCCCTCTGAGGTCCTTCATTTAGGTGCTTCTTTGAGATAAAATATATCCTAGATATAATGTCCTTCATTATAATCCATTACATTTTTCATTTGATTGAATTAATCTCATATCATCCAAGTCCCTCTCGCAAATTCTCATGGATCAAGGACCTTACCTTTAAAGCTTGAAAATGATTATATAGCGGAAGGTGTATATTTTGAAAAGTCTACATTTAAGGCGAGACTGATGGTGCTCACTGTGATCCACCCATAACAACCAGTCTGTTGGAATCTCTTAATGCCTTTGTGCACATTTCTTCAGATTGGCTTCTCAACTTCAAAGGGAGTTTGTGCATGCCTTAGCCTAGCTCTGTTCACATAGGACTTCAGACTGAGGGAAGCACTGGAGAGAATGCATGGCATTAACTCCAACCTTGTATGTTCACCTGGAACTGGGAGGAGGCCTTTCCGGAAAAATATTTTCTAGGACTCCGTTTACTGCGGTTTTAACTGCCCATCCTGTTAAACTCATAAATTTAAACACTTCATGAGCTTATCAGCAGGTTAGACATTGATTGACCGATTGATTTCATAGCCCCTGCCCAATCTGTGGTACTTTGGAACCAACACAACCATTACGGCTGTGTGCAATCTGCATAGCTGGCATTGATTAAAGTTATCTGATTTACTTTGGGACTATATTTGTACAGAATACTGTACAAATATCTTGATTTACATTGTCCTTATATTTTCACTGAGTTACACATGACACAGAGAGACACTAACACAGCTGGTATAAGAATATACAGAGTCTCCACTAGAGGATTTTATTTTAATTTGGCAACAAAGCTTCCCATTTCGAGAGATGCTTCTGTGTTTAACACTATGCGATATTTCATGTAAAAATGTGTGAGCTTCTTCAATATGGGCGTGGTTAGTTGTCTCCACAAATGGCCAGAAGGATCTTCTCGTAATCTCCTTGGGTGTCATCCTAGAGTCAGAAGAAAGCATTTCCTCAGTATCACAACATCTTTCTTGAACCCTTAGTCCTATCAGATGTTTAATTTATGCATGTTGCGGTGGATAATGGCTTACTAGAATGTCCTGATACAGGGTCTTGTCATATTTCTTCTGGTACTCCTCCTTGATCTTAGCCAGATCAATCTCAGAGCGGCTCACCATGACTCTGGTCAGGATCTTAGACCTGGTTCCTTTGCCCTTCAAAACCAATACACGACATCAGAATCAATGGCAATGAACATTATTCTTTTAGTGACAGCACTGTTTTTTACAAAAAGAAAGAACATTTAGAAGCATGTTACCTTCATAGAGTCATACAGTTTTTCAGCAAAATAGGCAGGTTTGCTTCCAGCACATTTCACTGAAAGTCAAGAATGGACACAAGGTAAGAATGAGTTACATCGGTCAAGATGATATGTGTACTTTATGCACAGGTGCCAGTGGTGTAGCACTTTGATGGAGCGTTTCTGACACAGCCTGTATGTCTCTTACCCACAGCAGTCAGACAGTTCTCTATATCCCCCTTCAACTCCAAGTCGATGGCCTTGGACACATCCACTTTGCTGTACTTGGAGTACATCTGGAACACTGTAAACACCAGCAGACAACACGTGTGATATACAGAACAGCATACAGTTTTGTGTATTTTCAGTTATATTTTTTTATGGGTATGCCATACACAGCAAAAACAAACAAACAAGCAAATATGCTAAAGCTGGAGAGCTAAGCAGATTAAACGACAAAAAAAGCAAAGTCTGAATCATACTTTTTTGGAGCTGGGGAGCACTTCTGGTGGTGAGGATGTCAATGAACACAGAGCAGTCGGTGCCCTTTCTCTGCTCTCCCGCCTCATAGATAGCCTAAGAAGAGGAGGGGGGGTTAGAGCCAGGGGCACCCATTCATTAGGCGTGGTGTCCACTATGCAAAACTAAAGTAGCACTTGAGGCCAGCTCAATGTGTGGCTTCTATGTGCCATAAATGTGAGAGAATCAAGGAACTGTAAATACTCTGGCGTCGCTGTCAGCTTTGTCTTCGTTCACAATGTTGTCCTCAGCCTTGCTGGCCTGAAAGCAAGACAAGAAGAGAAACATAATAATTATGGCTACAGTATGCACACAAACACTGAGACACAGTGACACTTTGACTGAAATGGTGCCCTGGCATGTTTTCTCTATAGTATACCTTGCAAAGAGCAAGAAGGGCCTTCCTGAAATCGCCGCCTGTGTCGGACTTGATGTCATCCTCCAGTTCCTTTTTGTATTCTATGGCAACAAAACAAAGATGGTTGGTTGTGTTACACGACCAATGGAGCTGTGTTACGAGCAGGCGCGCCTGCAGGTGTGCGGCCGCACGCACTCTGTATACCATCAGGCTACTCAACAATGAGAGAGATCATTTCCTGTGTGCGTACTGTATACTGTACACTCCAAGTTGGCCTACCATAACTTCTCGTCACAGTATTCCAATAATGACCGTATGCTATCTATATTTTCGGGTAAATTAAACACATTATCAAAAATCAATTGATACAGAACTATATACAAAGTGTATAGTTAATAGTTAAGAAATAGCGTATCACCTTTATGGAGAGGAGGTTTTAGTGGCACAGTTTAGTGTATGCTACTTCTCCTACTTCTGCTCTAACACCAGAATCATGACAAATATATCGTCGCAGGTAGACTATGTTTCATATCATTGGTAGTAGTAGTACTTTCTGGGTTTATTTGATAGCGTTAGCCTTTAGGCTACTGTTTTTTTCTGACTAGTGGAGAACACAGGCGAGCTTCATGTTACCGCTCCAGGGCCAAAGTTATCCGGAATTTCGGGGCTAACTCCATTTCCTCGATTTAAAAGTGGTTAGCATGTGAACAAGAATTTCTGTTTTGTCTGCGGTTTTGTATTTTGCATTATTTTCCAGCTCCAGTCTCGACAGCACGTCCACTTCCTCAGTTCTCTCGCTTCTCTATCCATCCCTGCACAGGGCTCTCTTACAGGAGCCGCACCATTTAACCACATTAGGTTATAGGCTGCCCTCAAACATCTACATTTTCATATTAGACATATTAGACATTAGACAGTTTTGTCAAGCCTACGCTTGAAATTAAAAGTACCGATACCCTAATTATAGGCACACTTCAGTCATTTTTGGCATATCTGTTGCTGTAGTTGTTGCAACCCCAGTGTCTATGAATGGCCTTAAACTACCGTGATCAATTCAAATTACCCCTTGGAAAAATGTAATGCCCCGCCTGTGAATTGGTGTCTGTCGTCAGGTTTGACAAGGTAAGGGGTGCGTATCATAACATGTATTCCTGCAGGCACTCCTGGTTACAAGACCAACGTAGCAGCTTGTGACCCGAAATCTGATGGGCTGTCTGCTCTGAGCCAGGATAGTTGTACAGTAGAGAAAAAAAGTCACACCTTCTTTGTAAGCCAATTTGATGTCTCTGATTTCTCTATTGGTCCTGGAGGCAAGGATCTCAACCAGTGTATCTTCATCTGTACCCAGTCCCTGAATAGACATGGAGAGAAAATGTAACGGTGAGCATTTTAAAAGGTAGACTCTGTGAGTCTGCTGAAAGGTTGTTGTTATTTTCTGCTCCTGAAGCATCACGTCGGCTGAAATTGTTCATGACTGTTGGAGCCACTATATTTGTATCTCATTTACACATCCAGAACTGTGTACACCAGAGGTTTTTCAAGTGCACAACAAGTCAGAGGACCATGAGGAGCCATTTGCAAATTTAACAAAAATGTGTTGGATTGGAATGACGGATGGCACCGCAGTGTTCGTTTAGCACCAATGGACACCCGCCCACTCCACAGCAGAGTGGCAACAGACACGTTGCTCCAGGGAGTGGTTGTGAAACGAGCCAAGATAAACCGAGCATGCAGGAGGAGCTTCTGACAGTTCCCCAAAAACTCATGCAACAAAGGAACTCAATACGTGACGCAAGGACTCCTATTCATAGCAGTCCAACCACAACATTGCTTGGCTTTTATTCCGAAACCATATTTTGAGGCACAGGACATATAAATCACATACGCTGCGCTGTCCTTTTGGAGGTAAAAACAGACAGTAGCACTAGAAATGTAAACACAAAATGCAACTGACACACCTCCTGCCCTCCTGGGGAATTTGAGGAATCCCTTATTCCTGATCAGGGATGGAAATTAGCACCAGCCACCAGCCAAATGCTGGTAAAATGTGAGAGTGGCTGGTAGATTTCAGACATAAAGTCATATTTTAACATTGAGTGGCTGGTTTATTTGACCAGAAATCTGCCATTGGCTGGTAGATTTTCACATTTTCAAATTTTAATTTCCACCCCTGTTCCTGATGCATCCTAGTCTAAGCATTCATTTTGATTTTGTTATCAGTTCAGTTCAGCTATAATGGCACCAACAACCCCAAACTGTGTGAGGCCTCCTAGCAGGACTCAACATTAACTTTTTAAAAAGGGGCAAAAGCCAAGGGCAACCAGGCAACCATTAATGCCGTGCTCTGCCTCCTATTAGTTGTAATGGCAGCCTCTGCTGAGACAGACATTGTGCAGTCACAGATTAATGCGGTCTTCTCGACCTTGGAGCCCTTGACTAGGTCTAACATTGCATGGCTTTCACAGAGTGTGGGAATGCTAATGGTTACACTGTACACAAACATGAAGGTATATAAACTGACCAAAAAAAGCTTATTAACACTCTTCTGTCCCACGTACAGTGTATCGCACATGCCTACCCAATACATAAAGTCCATCTTGTCAGAGAACTACAGTCGAAAATTAGCCAGCTAGCTAACACTGGCACATACTGTAGACAGAGCGATTCAAACGTGTTGTCCTTGTAAGCAAATAAATGAAAAAAAAAAAAAACTATGAACTGTGCACGTGAAATGCGCTATGTTTGTAGTGGTTGTCTAATGTGTCTTGATGTCTGTACAGGAACGCTGTGCGAATACGCCGCTCTGTCTGGCACCTGGCTATTTTGTGTCAGTTTAATTATTTGCTTTTTGTATCTTTTTCTTTTTCTTGTTTTATTATTTTGATTATTGTTGTTATATGTTTTGTGACTCAGGGCATTGCTGTAAAAGAGCTTGATGCTCAGTCAATTTTCCCTGAATAAAAAACGGTTGATGATGATGATGATGATGAACTCTGACCTTCATGGCGAGTTTGAGCTGCTGGGCGTCGTACTGGGCGGGGGTCCTGAGCAGAGCCAGCACCACGTCCTCCAGCTCCCCCTTCAGGGCCGCCTTGAGAGCTCCCTCCAGGGGCTACACACACAGAGCACGGCACGCAGACACACACACACACACACACACACACACACAGCAACCGGGTCACAAGGGAGGCTGCGGATTATCACATGAGTGGGGTGTGTGTGTGTGTGTGGTGTGTGCTAGCCACATCTATAAATAAAGCATGCTTGTGGCTATACTAATGAGTGTGTTTGTAATGTGTTTATGCATCTGTACATAAACATTCAAAGTGTGTGGGCAGTTTGTATTTGTATTTAAATGTGTGTGTGTGTGTGTAGAAGAGTGAGTGTTACCTTGCCGGCGGCCTTCGTGTAAGCAGCTTTGATCTGCTGGCGCTGGGCATTGCTCCGCTTCACCAGCACATCGATGATGGTCGTCTCATCCACACCTGCAAGGCACAGCCGCCATATGGATACAGTACAGAACATCAGCTGACAGAAGCCTATGCATCAGCTGACAGAAGCCTATGCAGACTCACCAGGCTCAAAGCTCAGGCATCAGCCAGCCATGCAGTAAGGTGTGCGAGTTGACATGGGAAGTAGGTGCGAAGTGATAAGTGGAGGGAACACACACACACACACACACACACACACACACACACACACACAGACACAGACACAGACACAGACACACACACAGACACAGACACACACACACAGACACACACACACACAGACACACAGACACACACACACACACACACACACCAGTTGGTCATGGGTAAACACATACCCACCCACACATACAATACATACACTTCTCACAAGCCAGGGCCTGCACAGGTATGTGTACAAGAAGTAAAGGGTCAATCATTGCTGCACTGTCGAAGGGCTTTTCACCATCACACCAATCTAGGAATGTATTTTCATACAGTACCAGAATAAGCCGTTTCAGGGATATCTTTGCATTTGCTTTGCTTTGTTTACAGTGGCAGATGTGTATCAGTAGTCAGTAAAGTTGTTTGCGTCTTGCATTGTGTCTGACCTTTGACTTTGATGGCTTTGTCTAGAACACCAGCGTCTCCCTCTGCACTGAATTGTGGGTAAGGAGTCACTGTTCCCTTGTATTTCTGTTGGCAACATCAAATGTGAAGTCATCAGGTATACTGCACAGTCAGGCGGACAGAGAATCATCAATTAAAAAAGAAAACAAAACAAAATCCCCTTCAAACACAGCAACGGTTAAGGGTTTGCATGGTGTTTGTTGGGAGGGGAGAGCAGGGGAGAGAACATTCCTCCTCCTCTGAGTCACGCTGCCAAAAAAAGTGATTTCCTCTCTTTCTCTGCGAGCCTCTCTCCTCCTCGCTCACCCTTACTCCGCCACTCCTCCCACATCTCCCTCATCAAATGAACGCAGACTGGTAACATTTTCCACTGACGAGGAAAAAAACTCCAATGTTCTGCTCTGATTTAGCCAAAGTTTAGTGCAAACTTACCGAGTCCTCCGGCATGCCCAGATAGACTGTCTGCTGAAGGAATTGCTGGATAAATGACATGGTGAGGGATGTATCTGTAGCCTACAGACACAATAAAGAGAACACGTTCTTAATGTAAATTACAGCACACTGTAACTGCCAAGTTTACTGTAGAAGTCTAAAATGACGCACGGGTAGTCACAGCACTAATGAAAGACAGATTTCGACACTGTGTCACTACCAACCCCAAAATGCCAGTTCCACTTCTCTAAGGTTAAGGTTTAGGAGAGATGTGCACTGTTGCCACTATTGTTGTTAATTATGTTATCAACATATAGCTATTAATCAAAAAAGTTTTTTTTTTTTTAAATCTCAGTTTTGCACATGCCAAGAGATTCTGACTCAAATGAACAGACAAATGCAATCAGTAGTAAGGCAGTAAGAAAAAAAACGAGCCACGCCCAAATTCCAAGGACATTTACCTTGGACACCTTTCCAACTAAATCACGACGGTGTACATACTATAGAATGAGTTTTACGTTGTCATTTTAAATTCTAGCGCGTCTCTGTACTACAAGCCATAACTAAAACTTAGGGCATACTCTTCTCTTCCGGATTGACAAAGATCCATGCTATGTCAAAACTTTGTACAGAGGTACAGAGACACTGGACTTCAATTTGTACACCTTTGCATACCAAATCGTTTTTTGTTATTCACGTTTGTAGACTATTTGATGACCGCACGTTGGCAAGTAGTAGTAGAGGAAATCACGGCTTACCTAGTCACAGCACAGACCTTTTCCTTTCCCAGACTGACAACGGGTAGCAGGGAGGAGTGAAAGCCGTGTATTTATACCAATGAAACCCCACCTAGCAACGCCGCGGACCACATGTTCAGCCTCGGCTGGAAGTTTATAGTGGGTTTGGAGGAGGAGGAGGAGGAGGAGGAGGAGGGCGAAGTTTCCACATTGACGCACGGTGAGAGTGCACAACATATTGCAACCAAATAGCTGGCAGCCTATAGCTTGACAGACATACAGTAGGCTTCCCTAAAGTGAATACTGATAGTACATGTTGATATGTTGCAAAGAACAGGGTTGGTTTTGTATACTGTAGAATAGTGCAACTTGTGCTTCTATATGAATCAAACCAGCCGTTTTCATTTTATTTTCAGTCAATGAACATCGTCAGTTCATTATCAGTTAGTGAACATTAGGACCTATTAGACCTTGCACCATATTTAGATTTCTCGTATTGTTTTGGTAAGAGCAGAAATAAGAAGTCAGGGCCAGATATGCAACAAATATAACCAACCACCCAAATAAGCCCTTAAAAGCCTTTCTACGCACTCTTTACACTGTTGCTCTTTTGGACAGATCTGTGGACTGAAAATTACATTTAGAATTAGAAAATACAGGGGAAATGTGGTGGATATGTACAAATATAAAAAGAAATGTGTTCGCACCCCATCGCCCATGAAACCTGTTATTATAGAAGTCATCAGTTGTGGTATTTGGACCGTGAGAAGGCAACAGCAGGTGCTAGCCTAAGACATATCCACTGCACCCCCATACAGTGTTAGCATACCTGGTTCTATGACTCTATGGGCATGACACACCCTGTTGAAAATTCCTCTGAAAAAGGAATTGTGTGCTCACATTTTGGGTATGCTACATCTATGAAACACATTCCTGCCTTGGAATGCAATTGTTTCACTATTTTTTCAGAATATGGATTTTCTTAATGGAATTGGTGCACAGTGTATAAGTTTTACATCTCCAGAACTAGAACCATTGTATGTCCTGACTAGTCTTCCCCCAATTCAAGACCCTGGTTTGAAAGTCATCCACATTCCTAAAGGTCTTGTGGTTTCATAAACATAACCTAGCTTTGCTTCACAGCTGTTGCAGGTGCTGTTGTGCTGTGGCAGTGTGGGTCAGTGTTTTATTTGTTTGTATAGCCAACAGACAACATTACTGAATGTGTATATCTTTAAGCAACCAGCAGCATGTTGGTCCTGGTGTGTAAGCTAGCTAGTGCACCAATGCAGCCAACCTTAAGGGCTCGGTTACAGTGATGATGATGATGATGATGATGATGATGATGATGATGATGATGGTGATGATGAAGGGTTTATTGTCAAAGAAAGGCTGGGTCCCATTACTCTACCTGGATGAGGGCATGATTAAAGTCAGTCAGTGTGTCACAGAAGGTGTGGATCAGTAGGTGTGATGGACTGACATAACCACATCAGGTATGGCTCCTCGGATGCTCCTCGGATCAGGTGGAATGATTTAGTGTGATGCAGACTATAGGGTCAGCTGTTGTGGTAATTGCTTGAACTCTGATATTCCCAGTTTTATTGTTGGGGATGTCATTCTTGATCCATTATTAAATATACCAAAGGAAGATTATGTAGTGTGTGTGTGTGTGTGTGTGTGTGTGTGTAGCTTGTTCAGGGTTTATTTATTAGAGAGAAATGAACATAGAGAGAGAGAGAGAGAGAGAGAGAGAGAGAGAGAGAGAGAGAGAGAGAGAGAGAGAGGAGGGGGGGGGCAGTTCTATAAACTATCCTGTTACAATCTCTATCCCACACACTGGAAACCTGATGATGGTTTGCGATCTCCCTGTGCCGAGCGGGGCAAACTAATACCCGCCGTAACCAAACTCTGGGGTTTAATATTTCATCAGTGTCGAGAGTTGAGTTCCTCTGAAAAAGATGCCCCTGTCCAGTTTTCCCTGGACGCTCACCTGTTTCCCTCCAGCCCCTCTGCAGCAGGTGTTAGAACTGCATTGCATCAAGGTAACATTTCAAAAGAGGTCTGTATTATTTTTTAATGCATGCGACTTTCTCACCTATAGTTGGTCAGTGATTTTGTCGCTACATGGGCATTGTCACGTCGTGGTTGATTGATTGATTGATGGAGCTTCACTTGTTGAGCTGCCTCTCTGCAGAGCTAGATTACTTGATTTGGTGCTTTTTCTTTTCTTTCGTAAGAGTTTGGCTTGCGCTGGTAGTACTGTGTTCCAAGACAGAAATATTGATGGTGAGGAAATGCCTGACTATGCATGCTGGTGATGTTGCAAGCTGTTTGGATGCTTGTGTGCTCGACGTTAAGCACTTCATTCATCTGCACTGGAGATGATTAGATCCCGTGATTATACATGCTAATATGTATGCATTCATATGGTGTGTTCAAAGACGTACGGCGCAGAGGTTTCTGCATCTCTGTGTAACACTTACAGTATCTCAGTTATTATTGTGAAGAGTAATTTTGAACTTGAGTAAAACTGTGGTCCTGACCATGCACTCTCTTGGTTCGCTTTTTAGGTCCGAGAGTCAAAGTCCGCCACCATGTATCTCAACTCTCCAGGAAACGAGAATGTCTGCATGTCTTTGAACTTCATGGGGAAGAAACTCCGCAACCACGCGGTGGCTCCAGCCAAAAAACAACGTAGGTGCAGCTCAGCGTCCGTGGCCACACGCCTCCGGCACACTACGCCCCATGTAGCACATCACCTACTGTACTGTATGATGGGGGTTCAGGCGACTGTGTGCTAAGAGGAGAGACATTTTAAAAGAGGAGCAGCATACTGAAGTTTCATGCCCATCAACTGTGAAGTGACGCATCACAGAAACATTGGTTAAAAAATACAGTGCTATCATAGGGCACAGTTGTGGATTGAATGAAATGTCTGATAGAACATTTTATTTGAAATAATACTCAGCAGGAAATGTCATGGGGTGAACGATGCTCTCCAGTTCTGTAGTATAATTCCCTGTAGCAGTCTTGGAGTTATCAGAACAGTGTGTGTGTGTGTGTGTGTGTGTGTGTGTGTGTGTGTGTGCGCGTGTGTCTGTGTGTCTCTGTGTCTGTGTGTCTGTGGCTGTGTCTGTGTCTGTGTCTGTGTCTGTGTGTGTGTGTGTGTGTGTGTGTGTGTGTGTGTGTGTGTGTGTAACTGGATGTGGGTGTGGATCACTGGAATGCAGGAGCGGTTGAAGAGTCTGGCCAGAACACCACCATGTTGAGAACATTATCAGATGTGATGTAATTCATTTTTGTGAAGGCATTAGAGTTCCTGGTACCATTAGCTGTGTTTAAAAACAGACACTTTTGGGAGATGCCTTTGATGAATTTATTTTCAGATTGTTTTTTATTCTTTTGAACATAAATATATATATATATGTATATATATATTGCTTATCGTACCTATACTGTATTTTTGACAGCTGTTTACTGTCCTGTATTTTTGCAGGTGCATGGGAGACCACCACCCTGTCCACCTACACCGATGAGACAGTGGGTCGTGCCAACCTGGTCCGGACGCGCGCCGTCATGCCCGCCATGGAAGATCTGCCAGGAAGCGTGCCGGACCTGCGGGCAGACACCTGGCCGTGTCGCCCGTGCGCCATGCACAACACTCACCTGGACCAGGACAGAGAAACAGGTGAACTTTGCAGCAACAAACCCTCATAACTGGTCTCGCGGCTCCCTGGAAGTTCAGATGCCGAAGTGCATAGAAGTATTCATCTAGCCTACATCATATAAGTATATAAAACATACTCAACACACTCAAAAAGCCATAATGCTATTTCCAACAGGACAAATAACCGGCTAGCTATGCCAAGGTCATAGATGCAGTTCTCTGATAAAATGTGCATTGTACCTCAGACATTTTAAGCTGTATGAAATATGATTTTATCTGCGATTCAGGCTCCGTATAAAAACTGTGAATGCAAAAAGGGCTCCTTAACCCTAAGCTAGAGAGCTGATATCTTTCAAAGACATTTCAAAGTCAAACAAAGTTAGTCATTCTTGAAGGAAGATTCAAGAATGCAGAGATGAGGGCATCTGTAAGAGAATACGATTCTGAAAAACTATGTCACTGAACTGTCCTGAAGACTTGATGTTTCATGGCTGTCGCATACACACATTTTATTTATTTGATTTGTTTGTTCTTTGCATGAGAAGGCCAGGCAGACCTTCTTGACAGACAGAACTCATTTTTGTAGATGTAGACATACATAGATTATATTGTAGATAAATAAAACACTGTCCATGCTATTGCCTTGGTAACATTTCATTTTGATATTCATATCTATAATCAATAATAAACATGAATGTATAACATATCACTAATTACATTAATAAAGTGTACATTTTATTGAACAATCTGGGTTATGTGTGATTCTTTTCAGTGACATTATTATGATAGCAATTTACATGACATTCTGATCTCCATGCATTGCTTTTAGTGCTCATAGAAGCATAGTGTTGTGTCTGTATACATCCTGGCTTATTTGAGGCCCTTGTAATTAAAACAAAAATGTATGAGCCTAAATTGTATAGCATACGGCATCAATGAAGTAAGCTTCTGTGAGAGACAGTATCAATATCTTGCTCTGTCATCGTTTTGCACAAGCAGACATAGCAACACTGTAAGAGGAAACTGCATTTTGACCTGGCAAGCTGCTTTAAGGTGTCACTGACCTCTTTTTGTCACATCACTCAGATGCTGGCTGTTGGTCTGGATGCATTTTGCATTCTCTGCCACTAGAGGGCACCCACACATACATTTCTCCTAGACAGGAAAAAGTTTCCCAACAGTAGGCAGGGCCACAGAAATGTCTCGGTCTAAGCATTCTCTCAAAAGGAATCTCTGACTGCATTTTTTAATAAATTTGATAAATATAGCACCAGCAGAACTACGATTTCATGGCACTCCAATGCCCTTTATCTGATATCATGGTTCTTTACATTTTTACAAGGCTGAAGACTCAGGGAGATCATTTGTTTTGATTAGTAGTGTAAACTCCAACTCACAAAATTAAATCAACTAACCCCACCCATGTTGTTAATCAGTTTTATAGTCTGCTAATTCAAATGGAATTCTGTTATCTCACTTGTGAAATGTCTTGCAGTGTTACTAATAACATTCACATATCACTGACACTCCTAGCATTGGAGGTGGGCTCTGCGCTCGCCTGAATGAGTGAATCCCCTGCCTCTTAACCTCTGGTTGCCTCTTAACCATGACATTAATTCAGAGTGTGTTAGCCAACATACAGTAAGGTGAAATCTTATGAACCTTCTCAACCCACACTACCTAGTGTAAACCCACTCAGAAGAAGGCATGTGCTAATCTGATAGTCTCAGGTTTTCTACACAACATCATCCAGTCGGACCACATTTGTTAAAGAGATTAGTACAGTAATTGCTGCCTGGGCAATAAGACAGTTTGAATTAAAAGGGTATGTGCTGTTCTGGCAGGACAAGAGGCATCGTGGCTAGCCAAAGGTAGGAGGAAGTGGGACACGTTCAAGCACTGGATCTCCACCAAACACCAGAGTGAGGCCTCAGGCCACAGACCAGCAGGTAGATTCCCAACCAAACACCAGAGTGAGGCCTCAGGCCACAGACCAGCAGGTAGATCCCCACCTCTACAGGTGTCCTGTTCTGTAGAGCTAAGAGGGCCGTTAGTCATCACAGAGTGGTCACTCAGTGGCTCTGGGTCATTAAACATGACTTGTACTTTATTGACCCCTAAGAGGAAATTGCTGAGCTTCAGACCTCAGATAAGACAGATGTGAACATGTTACTGGATTTGCTGTTATCCTTAAAATGTTTGATTTGTTGACTTTTCAGATAGTGTTGACATTGGAATAATTCACTCATAAAAAGTTCATGGGGCAATCTTCATACAGGTGTTTGTTAATCTGCAACTAATTCTCTGCGTTGTCAGAGCCGGGTCCGTCCTGCTTGAACGGGCGGCACCTGCGGGATCGGGAGAGCGAGGGGGCGATGGACGTCAAGATCTTCATCCCGTACGACTCAGCCAAACTGTGCATCACACAAGTGCGTGGCCATCGCCTGACCCCCCCGGTGACATGAGCTTTGTGGTGGATCCTGACCCCCTCCATCTTTGTTTCTCATGTGACTAAGTCGTGTCTGGGTCGGTGGAGGCAGACACTGTATCCTTGTTGTGGAGGGCAGGATGGAGGTTTTGTTTTTCCTTGGGAGTGAGTCACATGTCAGTCACTCTCCCTGTTGCCTGGAGATGATGTTGCCATGGAGTGACCTCGGGTTGTTATTGTTAGTGTTCTCTGTGGCCCATCGCATCACTGAATGATTCAGCACAGATTCGCTGTTCGCTATACACTCTTACAGTAATATATAATAAGTATATAAGTAAGTATATATATAAATATACATATACAGTATTGTGTATGATATAAATATACAGTATAGTCTTATTTACTACTAGACAACACTATGTAGTGAACATGTCAATGTGATTTTTGCAATTCCAAGAGCACATTTTTTCTCATTTATTTTTGATTATTGATATTGATATTGATTATTTCAGATTGCAGATGACATGGTAGCAATGAGAAATAAACATCTGGAGATGGTTCAGGAGCTGGAGGAGAATTTTCTCATCGCCTCACGTGAGAATCAGGTGAACCCTCTGCACAGCACAGTATACGTATACAGTACACACACAGCCACAACACAGAAATGATAGACTCTATGTGTGTGTCTTTCTGTGTGTGGTGTGTTTGTATTAGTATGAATGGGTTGAACGTTGTCAAAATGTATTTCTTGTCTCGAAAGATGTGGCTTTCTTCTGACTTGGGTCAACAGGAAAGGACAGTGGTGAAAGTACGGAGTCACTACCAGACCAAGCTTAATGCCTTGAAGAGAATGCTGGCAATTTATCAGGAGAAAGTGGAAAGAAAGCATGCTTGTTGGGAGGAGAGAGTCAATGTGAGTTGTTGTGTTGTACTGTAAACTCTCCACAATGCACTGATTGTAAGAGTCCCAGCATTTGGTCCTGGTTTGGGTTTTGGTTTGTATGTATTTACACAGCAAGACCTTTGCCTGTCATCTGTTATAAACAGAAGCAAGTGTGGAATGTCTTATGCAATTTCCTACATTTTTAATCAAAATCATGAAGCTGTCTGCACTGTGTGCACTTAATGATTTAGTTATAAATGAACCACAGATGATGTACCGTAGTACCATTCTACAGTGAATCTGTTGGTCACATGTTGCCCTGGTTGTGTCATTGGTTGCATTGCCTGCAGTGTTATTCCCTCTTCACCTGCAGAAACTGCAGAGCCAGAATGAGAGCTTGCAGCAGGAGCAGAGGTCCATGCAGGAGAGGAGCAGAGAGGAGATGGCCTCGTGGCAGGGAGAGAAGGTCTGACCAGCGGCCTCTGTGTGAGAGGGTTGAGGTGCACTCCACTCCACACAAGTTTCAGATGAAAATGGGATGTTTGACGTAATACTGTGTGTCACGTGTGAAATCATATTGGAAAATCCGGCTTTTGTGGTCAGAGAGACTCTTACAAATTAACTTTACAACAAAACGACAACAAAACAAAAATGTCAACCATGCTTAAAGCTGCATAGTAAAATCAGTGGACAAAGTCAATAGACAGAGCAAAACCATCACATGACAGATTACTAAACACCAGACACATTGCATCTTTGTTTCTAGTTGTGCTCAAACCTAACTTCCTTTGGTTAGTTACCGATGACTTTACTATAAAGTGAAGTCCTTTTTACATAAATGACCATAATTCAGGAAATGCAATCAGTAACTTTTTGAAGAAGTCAGAAATCATAACAGCACACTCTCTTGTCTTTCAGGGTAGGATGATGGAGCTGTTCTCCAGCAGATTAGACCTTCTCCACAGCCACCAGGCATCAAGTGAGTGAATACATTGTTTTTGTAGCCAGATATTTTTTTCTAGAACGTGGTGCAGTGTCCTTGTGTGTGTGTGCTGGTGCATGTGTGTATTTGTGGATGAAATAAGGATGAAAGAGACCTCGGCTTTATAGTGTTTGCTTGCTTGCTACCTGCGTGTGTGTGTGTGTGTGTGTGTGTGTGTGTGTGTGTGTGTGTGTGTGTGTGTGTGTGTGTGTGTGTGTGTGTGTGTGTGTGTGTGTGTGTGTGTGTGTTTGTGTGAGTGTTTGTGTAAGTGTTTGTCTGTCTTGAATTTCCCTTTGGGGACCAATAAAGTATCTATCTACAGTATCTTGTGTGTGTACAATAGGACTGTGCTTTCAATATCAAAATATCAATATATATCGTATCAGCACTTGCACAATATATCGTATGGCATCGTATCACCACTGCTGCCAAATATCGATATTTTTCATTAAAGCATTACAGTAGGCTGTGCAAAAATATATGCAGCTGACTATCGCTGTATATTTATCATTTGTCTGATTCATTAGTATCATTTGAATAGATCAGTATAATGTGATCTACTGTAATGTGATCTATTATACTGCCCAGGTGGTACACAGCAAATTGTGTTTCCAGCTCTATTTTTGCATTTACTGTCAAATGGATTGAAACCATATCACCATATGTATTGTGATGTGTACCGTATCGTGATGTCCTTCCCAAAACACTGCCCTGGTGTAGGTGTGTATGTGGGCAGAAGCGCCCCTAACCGCAGCCGTTTGTCCCACAGCCCTGCAGGAGCTGCAGATGGCTCGGCTGGAGGTGGGGAGGGTGCAGGAGATGCTCCGACCCCCCGAGCCAGAGGAGGAGCCCCAGGTGGAGCCCCAGGAGCAGGAGGAGGAGGTGGCGGCTCAGGCCAATGCTGAGCAGGTGAGCTACAGGATCCACAGGCCAGTGTGCTGGAGGGCGGGCACCTGGTTGTGTTGGCACACATGACAGTGCGGCAGGCCTTCAGCCGTGGCCTACTGGTTAGGGCTTGGGGCTTGTAACTGGAGGGTTGCCGGTTCGATCCCCGACCAGTCCACGGCTGAAGTGCCCTTGAGCAAGGCACCTAACCCCTCACTGCTCCCCGAGCGCTGCTGGTTGGGCAGGCAGCTCACTGCTCTGGGTTAGTGTGTAATTCACCTCACTGTGTGTTCACTGTGTGCAGTGTGTGTTCACTAATTCGGTTAAATTGGGTTAAATGCAGAGAAAGGAATTTCCCTCACGGGATCAAAAAAGTACCGGTATATATTCTATTCTATTCTATTCTTCAGACCAGGTTGGCACAACCTAACGCCTCACCTACTGCATGTAGGTGGACCACGTGGTCATCTCCTACACACCTGCCAGGTGGTGTCACCAGTACGTTGCTCTCCTGATAGCCAATGGCCCAGCAGTCAGGAGAAGGGGACTCTTTCTCCCCTGTTGGCAATGTCATTGTCCTGATGTGTCCTGATAGTGCACTAGGGGACAATACAGACATTCAGTAGACATGTCATGCTTACAGCCCCGTGCTTTTTGTTGACCATATTGTAATTGTATTCATCTAACAATGTCTTAGTAGTGTAGCTGTGACTATGAGTATGGTGCTTTGACTGAAACTCCAACTCTTCTTTTTTTGTTTTAATGTAATGATGATCAGCCACCACTAGAGGGAGCCCAAGCTCGTCTGCAGAACCTGAAGGAGAGTCTATTCAGGAGAGAGCGAGAGATCTCCCAGTATCTGGAGGGAGATGACGACTCCCCATACACTGTGACCAAGACGGCTCTCCTCAAAGCTGTGGTGCAGAAAGTGAGACTATGATACCAGTGCTATTGCTGTCTACGGTCCCACAAATGTAGCCTAATTTTTAAAAAATTCTGATTTGTCATTATTTAGAATAATTAAAGCTCATTGCCCTATTGAGTACTATTGGTGCGAATGTGCTCGTGCAGGCTCATTATATCTATGGCGAGGTGGCGGAGGCCAAGGCCCTGGTGGACCAGATGGCAGAGGAGAACCGTGGAGAGCTGGCTGAGGTTAAAGAGAGTCTGGACCAGGCTGACACAGCAGCACTCACGGAGCCTCAGGGGAAGGCAGACAAGACAGACTCACAATTGTAAAACCATCCTTAATACTCTTGCGCTCTGTACAGTTCATTTTAGTGCAGAAAAGTGTCCATCATTTGCTAGACTAGAGGGTGGGTTACATGTATTGTTATGGCTCAGAAGCTATAGCTGGAACCCATGCTTAGTGTAGTTGTCACTTTAGTAGCAGTTAATGTATTATGTAAATATCAATGTAAATGTGATTGAAATGTAGGTGTAAATGTATGGTATTGGTCATACTTGGATTGATAAATTATTATAGTTGAAAGTTATTGTATTGACATCAAGATGATAGCCTATTTAGAAGGAATTGCTGGAAAGTATACTTGCTTGTTGTAATTTGAAATGTAAGCAGTGACTAAATTGATGATTGTAATGTAAAACTATAGCCCTTGGGGTAGTTTATTATTTGCATATATTAACATGCAGATCTGATCTTTCTCATTCTAGTCCTGACCAGGATCCTTCTGAGACCTGTGAGTTGAAACTGACGACCAGACAGCGGCTGCAGAAGTTTGAGCTGACGGAGCTGGCCTGGGATCTGATCATGACCGGCTCTACTGCCTGCCTCTCTGGTAGCAACTTCCAACAGCCACACAGATCATTTTCTCAGCCTTTTCTGTCTGTTATAGTGTATGTGTTACTGCTGGTGATTACTATGTGTAATGGTGGAAGTTATTGTGCAACTTGTCATTCACTCTGTTTGGAAACCTGCTTTCAGTTCCCGAGTATGGGCAGGAGCCTGCAGATGGTGAAAAGGAGATTGATCCTGTGGTAAGGATGCACAAGCACACACACAACACACACACAAAGACAGACAGAGAGATAGGGAGAGAGAGAGAGAAAACAAAACAGACACACAGACAGACACACAGACGATTGCAATACACTTTCCAAACTGCTTTTGTCTTTTGTCTTGTCACCATCACCATTTCACACCAGGATCTGGAAAACTTCAAGAAGAGTGAGTTCCTGCCATCAGACACAGAAAAGAGTGTGGGACAACAACTACTGGTCCTACAATCTGAGGTGTGTGTGTGTGTGTGTGTGTGTGTGTGTGTGTGTGTGTGTGTGTGAGAAAGAGAGAGATAGCGTTTTCCAATTTGAGGTGACTGATGCCACTTCTCAAAGCACTAACAAACTCCACTGCACGTCTTATATCTGTCATCAGCCAAAAGGTATTTTTTAAGATAAAGGTCATATTATGACTCTGTTGCAGCTGAAGCAGCTGAAAGATGAGCACAAGAAGACCGTGGAGAACTACACAGCCGAGAGGACCATGAGGAAGAAGTACTACAACATGGTGGAGAATATGAAAGGTAAGTGGGGGGAAAAGCTTCTCGTCACAGAACATCACCTCTTTTCTTTAGATATGTCACAGGCCTTCTCCTTTAACCTGGGTCCATGCGCCAGTCTGCACAGGAAGATTTTGCTGGGAAAGTCCCAATGACTTGGTCTCTGGTCATTTCAGGGCAAATTCCAAAAAGGCAAGGTCCGTGAAACAAAACAGATCTTAAGCAGATTGTAGCCTCTTTTTAAACAGCTTTAACTTGTTAATGGGCCCAGTTCTGAGAAGTTTATGGCTCCCATACCCAGGGCTGTGTGGACATATTCTATCAATTTCTTCTATCGGGCTCTCTGTAACCGTTTGTTGAGCAGAGGACTAGCTTTCCTTCATGTAATGGCAGTTATTCTTTGAGTGTGTGTTTGGTTGGGGGGGGGGGGGGGGGGGGGTAAGGAGACGGGTGTCTCTGGGCTCTTCAGGCTCTTCAGGTGGGCACCCTCCATGCGTGGTGTTTCATGGATGGACACACAACACCCAGTAGATGACACCTCAAGAGGTTTTAAGTGACCCACTCTGCTTCAACCCCTCTGATTGGCTGATGGTCATCTACTGTAGCTGCTAACTTCTCATCCTTTCTGACATAAATCTAGTTTACATGTGACTTCAGAGCAGCTACATTAATGATAGCTAGTGCAGAGCCTGTTTGTTCGTATAACATGAAGTTTGGCACTGCACACACTCGTGCCATTAGGATGACACCCACCAAATTTGAGAGCAGTCGGATGAGTGGTTTGAGAGTTATGCGTGGAACAGACAGACAGACAGACAGACAGAGTGACACACAGACAGACGTTCCTTGCATTTAACGATAGATGAAGTTGTTAGTTTGTATATTATTTATTGAGATAGTTGAATTTGTCTCCTCCAACACAGTGTGTGCGTTATGTAACACGTGCAGGTAAAATCCGAGTGTTCTGTCGGATCAGGCCAATGAACCGGACCGAGATAGCCCGAGGAGACTCCACCATTGTGTCCCGACTAGACGAATATTCCATCACCGTGGAGACGGCTCGTGGTCAACGAGAGTTCCAGTTCGACCGAATATTTGACACTCGATGTTCTCAGGAAGAGGTGTTCCAAGACACTAATAGGTAGCACATTATCATAACACTAACACTATCATAACACTAACAATAATTTTTAAGGTGTTTTTGGGACCAGTTTTAAGTGACATTAATCAAATAATTAGCTTATATCTGGTACTATAACACTGTTGATTTTAATTTACTTGATTTTAATTTACTTGATTCTATCCCAGACTCATTCAGTCGGCCATTGATGGTTTCAATGTGTGCATCTTTGCCTATGGGCAGACTGGTTCAGGGAAAACCTACACAATGGTGGGAGATAAACACCTGAAGAACCCAGGCATCATCCCCCGAACATTTAATAAGATTTTTGACATCATTCATGAAAACGAGGCAAAGTTTGACATCAAGGTAAGGCCTCAGCCACGACTCTCAGAGTACTATACACTCTGGTTTGTATTTGCTCTACCAGTTTATGATGGATGATATTAAGAAAATTGAACTAGTATACCTATTCTCTCCTTATTTCTCTCCTCTTCTCTCTTCTGCATTACTCCTCTCACCCCCCTTTGTTCATTTGTTCTACACCTCTCTCTTTTCATCCCCTGATTTCTCTTCCTTCCCCACTTCTCTCTTCTCTCCTCCGCTCCTCCCTCCTTCCCTCCCCTCTCCCCCTCTCCTCCTGTTCCGTGTCCGAGCTCTCCTCAGGTCTCTGCCTACATGCTGGAGCTGTATAATGACCGCCTGCAGGACCTCTTTGTCAGTCCCGCCGAGGCATTCAGCAAGCGGATTGAAATGAAGAAGGACAAAAAGGGGCTTGTCTTTGCCCAGGGAGCAGAGACAAAGCAGGCGGCCAGTCCCAGCGAGCTCTTTGCCCTGTTCGAGCAGGGCTGCGCGAACCGCCATATCGCCGCCACCAGTATGTTCTTAATGAAGCCTCAAAGAGGGCCTTGCTAAATGGTTTGGATTAATTGCTTTAGTCACAGACACTAGTAATGTATGGAGGGTACATCATTACGGTGGCTGTTTTCAAGGGGGGAGTGGTGCCAAGGCTTGCCATAGTGTAACAGGAGACGTTTGTGTACTTCACTAATGCTGACATTAGTGGTTTATTCCTACCAGTGAAATGCTATTAGTTAGTACAAGTATGGATGATACAGGAAATCAGGTGTCATACTGTATCATAAGTATCTGGTGGCAGTGAAGTTGCATGTCTGCTTGGTCCATGACATTTTTGAGACCCCTTTACTGCCTAAACGTTAAATGACCATAAAGACATTACATTCACATTTAGTCATTTGTAAATATTTTTTCTTTCCATGCGGTTTAGAGTTGCTGTATTGCATAGGTACAGTATACACTGATGCAAGGAGATGTGTTCCCCGGGTTTCGTAGCCGTAACCTTGATGTCAAACACAGAGCAAATTCATTGATAAAAGTAAAAAAAACCCTCAAGGACACCTCAATGTGACAGATGAGTTGTGGGCTTTGTTGTCTGTCCTGTCGCTCCTCAGAGATGAACGTGGAGAGCTCGCGCTCGCACCTGATCATCGGCATCATGGTGGAGAACCGGAATCTGACCAATGGAACCGTGTGCTACGGCAAGCTCAGCCTGGTGGACCTGGCGGGCAGTGAGCGGGCCGCCAAGACAGGAGCGAAAGACAGCCAGCTGAAGGTGTCCACATTCACTCCGCATTCACTCCGCATTCACTCCAGTTATCCACTCTGCATTCACTCCAGTTATCCACTCTGCATTCACTCCAGTTATCCACTCTGCATTCACTCTGCATTCACTCCAGTTATCCTCTCTGCATTCACTCTGCATCCACTCCGCATTCACTCCGCATTCACTCCAGTTATCCACTTTGCATCCACTCTGCATTCACTCCAGTTATCCTCTCTGCATTCACTCCAGTTATCCACTCTGCATTCACTCCAGTTATCCACTCTGCATTCACTCCAGTTATCCACTCCAGTTATCCACTCCGCATTCACTCCAGTTATCCACTCCGCATTCACTCCAGTTATCCACTCTGCATTCACTCTGCATTCACTCCACTTATCCGCTCTGCATTCACTCCAGTTATCCACTCTGCATCCACTCTGCATTCACTCTAGTTCCTCTATTATAGATGCAGGATGTTATAGCATATCCTCCGAGAAGGTTGGAGGAAGTTCAGTATCAGTGGCTCAGAGCATACTGTACAGTATGTGTGACTTGTCGTGTGATATGTAAGGAAAATGTTTGAATATACAGTAGATGGTGCATGCACATACACAGTCGAAGTGTCGGGTGAACGTAAAGCTTTGAGTACTTGCTGTATTTCAGTAGCTGCTGAATTCTCACTGTGCCATTCTGCCATTGAGCTGCTCCTTCTGCCACACATACACATACATAACGTTTAGATGGTTCATTGTCCTGTCTCGGTGTGTGTGTCTGAATGACTGAATTACAATTACATTTGTCGTAACATTCCTTTGTAATAAGGAGTCTAGTTTGGTTACCCTGACTCAATCTCACTCATTCTTTTTCTCTATCTCTCTCTCTCTCTCTCTCTCTCTCTCTCTCTCTGTAGGAGGCCAACTCCATTAACAAGTCTCTCAGCGCGCTGGGGGACGTCATCTCGGCCCTGTCCTCAGATCAGCCGCACGTCCCCTACCGCAACAACAAGCTGACACAGGCCATGCAGGACTCACTGGGGGGCAACGCCAAAACTCTCATGTTTGTCAACATCTCTCCCTCCGACTGCAACGTCGAGGAAACCCTCACTTCGCTTATGTAAGAGACCACTAAGTGTGGGGTTCAGGAAATAAGTATTCTGTCTGAAAGCGGTTTCTGAAATGGTCAGTTCATTTGAGTCGCTTTAATCATTGCAATTATTCTAAGAAGCATGCAAATTGCTTCATGATTGCTTATAAGAGAAACTGGTGTTTTTGTGTTCTTTTTCTTTCGTAGTTATGCTACGCGGGTGAAAGCGATCACCAATAATGCACAGAGGAACATGGACAGTAAGGAGATTGCACAATTGAAAGAGGTTAGTTTTGTGCAGTCATGATTAGATTACACACACACACACACACACACACACACACACACACACACACACACACACACACACACACACACAACTTATATAACTCCAATAACTCCAGTCTTACATACAGTATAATTCCACTCTATTGTTGCTGACTTCACTTTTCTTGTCATACATATAAGTCCACTCTGTTGTGTCTGAGTGCACTGCTCTTGTCCTCTGTGTAGATCAGCTGTTGTGTCTGAGTGCACTGCTCTTGTCCTCTGTGTAGATCATCTGTTGTGTCTGAGTGCACTGCTCTTGTCCTCTGTGTAGATCATTGTTAAACTCCGATCTGGACAACCTGTGGAGGAAGAAGATGTGTAATGATCCCTCTCAAGACTCAACACACATGTACACCCAAACAAACACCAACTATACATGCACAGCGATGGATTTAATACACATGGTCAGTTACTGTAGACTGACCAGACCCAGTAGTGTCAGATGGATGTCTAATAGCAGTTAAATGTTTTGAGATTGGTTTGTGGTTTTGGCAATATGGCAACACACAACATGCATCAGTAGACATGTAGACAGTAGACATGCAAACAGATGACAGACAGACAGAGGGTGATGTGTACTTCATTAATCCACTTGATCAGATTAATCTCATTCACTGTTTGCTTCTCAGTGTGGCTGTGGACATCAGCTAGTGTAGCCTACTATAGTGTTTGGCACTGTGAATTGTAGACGTTTGCCAGTGAAGAACTGATGTGATTTCCAGAGTTTTAGATGTTTAATTACGCTTTCTTGTTATTTTTTCCTGAATTGTGTGTGCGTGTTTCGTGTGTGCGTGTCTGTATCTGTGTGTGCATGTCTGTATCTGTGTGTGCATGTCTGTATCTGTGTGTGTGTATCTGTGTGTGTGTGTGTGCGCGCACCTTCCTGTAAGTCCACCCCCTGTGCGTGTTAAGCTGAGGCGCTGAGAGGTGAGCGTGGCGGCGGGAGGCCCGCGGGAGTCAGCTGGGGCCAGGGCATGGCGTGCTGGGCAGCAATGGGAGCCGCGGTGCGGGGAGAATGGGCCAGCGGGGAGGGGGGGGGGGCATGGGGGGGCACGGGGGGAGGAGAGGGAGGGGGGGGGGGGCCAGCAGGAGAGCGGTGAGGGCAATTACGGAGTCACTTGGCCAGTTGGTGCTGCTATTGTGGGAAACGCACAGAGCGTGCCGTGCGCTAAGGGCCCCCGCTTGGCAGGTAAAGGCCCAGACACGCAGCAGAGAGAGCGGAGAGGAGCGGAGGGGGTTAGGATGAGGAGAGCGCACGGGACGCCATGCGATGTCCAAGGCAGTCACGCAGGCATATCCCATTGCAGTAAACAGACGGGGTCACAAAAACAGACTCGAAAGGGTCAGGCCTTGTTGGTTTTGCGGACAACAGGGAGTGCTCTAAAATTAGAGCGAGGGGCTTCTGTGTCACACAAGGACAGTGATGGGCAGTGAATGGATGACCGTTACTGATATGAACTTTTCTCCCCGACAACAACAAAAAAGCTGCTCATTTTCTCCATGAGTTCACGTGACCGATAGGCTCAGGGGTTCTACTGTATAGAGCCCCATCTAGGTCACCTGTCTGTGGGCCCAGTATAAATAGCGCTTTCATGTCATTGCTCTACAACTTATAAAAGTCACAAAAGTGTTTTACATGCTCCCTAGCCTCGTAATTCTTCCGTGGCTGTGAAGAGTGTTGCGGTAACTGCCTAGAAAAACAAACACAGCAAGAACAGGAAATATTTCAAGACAAGAGCCAAACACTCAGTTATATAAACATTCCAAAATCCCTCAGCCTAATGCTTAGGTTCCCCGTGATTATCATCAGTTTGGGATTCAGGAATTATCCATTTACATGATATGCCAGATTCGTTTCTCTCCCACAGTTCTGGTTGCTCTGCCCTTTGTGTGCGCTGGGCTATGTAGGGTGTTCAGTTCCCTCTTTCAGTTTAAAGCACTTTAGCTATCTAAATTACTGAATGTAATGTTGTTATTGTTGTTGTCATGCATTATGAATATATGGCTCAGCATGGACTTCAAAACAAATGATTTCTGTTGATATGTATGCAGCTGTTTTGACAGACACACTACATTATAGCATGGGAATGGAGATGGTAAAAACTATGCACATTGTGACTAACAATTTTGCTGAAAAACTATTTTGTTCATTCTCAACATATTCCTGAATAAACCAGACCAATGTGGGGCTGAGCAGCACTATGGTTTCGACATAACGACCTTTCTCTCCATACTGTAAGCTTGCTCGACCAGAACAAACTGAAACGGACCAACCTATCTCCCTTCCCTACGCGCCATAGCTGCATGGGTTTGGGATTATAGAACTGGCCCGTCATGGTTGAGGAAGGGCCCACTATTTTTTGCTAATTAACCTTAACTCCCCTGCTAGCTGTCTCTCCCAACCTAAAGCACTGTTTGAAACGTGTGAAACTAATATTTTCAAATTAAGTGGATTAACACATGCCTTTGAAGATTTAAAGTCAAACATTTGTGAGGAAAGAGAACACTTGTTGATATGTTTGATTCCTGGTTAAGATGTTTTATTATTGATTATTCCTGTTTATGAAAAATATTTAGCTAGATGCCACAAAATGCTACAGTAAAACCCATATAGGCATCATTGCAAAGTACAGTAAGGTTAACTCAAACCATTTAACAGTGTCTAGCACAATTTATACTCAGTTGAAACAATCACAGCAGTGGGGCAGTAACATTCAGGAAATGTTAAGTACAAATACAAGCATAGGGAGAAAGTGATAACCATGAAGAACAGGCAGCCTCTGGCTCTGAGACTACCAACCCCTGAGGCTGGGGATGACTAGGGAAGAGAGGGGGATGACTAGGGAAGAGAGGGAGGAGAAGGAGAGGGGGATGACTAGGGAAGAGAGGGAGGAGAAGGAGAGGGGGATGACTAGGGAAGAGAGGGAGAGGGGGATGACTAGAGAAGAGAGGGAGGAGAGGGAGAGGGGGATGATGAGAGAAGAGAGGGAGGAGAGGGGGATGACTAGGGAAGAGAGGGAGGAGAAGGAGAGGGGGATGACTAGAGAAGAGAGGGAGGAGAAGGAGAGGGGGATGATGAGAGAAGAGAGGGAGGAGAAGGAGAGGGGGATGACTAGGGAAGAGAGGGAGGAGAAGGAGAGGGGAATGACTAGGGAAGAGAGGAGGGAGAGGGGGATGACAAGAGAAGAGAGGGAGGAGGGAGAGGGGGATGACTAGGGAAGAGAGGGAGGAGAAGGAGAGGGGGATGACTAGGGAAGAGAGGGAGAGGGGGATGATGAGAGAAGAGAGGGAGGAGAAGGAGAGGGGGATGACTAGAGAAGAGAGGGAGGAGAGGGAGAGGGGGAAGACAAGAGAACAGCTGTCTTTAAAATGATCTTCTATCTGCACACAATGCACTGGTATCACATTCAACTCCTACTCATCCAACTACGACGAGTCTGTGCACATTAATAATTGAATTGAATCTTCACTTATGCCATATGTTGCCCAATGCAAACTCTCTTACAAGGCTGTGGCATTGGTCTTTAAATCAAAAGACTGTCTATAGATATAATATGGAACCGTAGCATTTAGTGAAGTTAAGAAGTTAAGAATACAAACAGTTCCATTTAAATCACAGGGTTAAAAGCTTTATGCAAATGAGTCCTTATGTTTATGAAATGTAGGAAAGATCAATGTTAAGGTTTGGTTATAGTTGTTACAGTGCCTCAGACAATGTCCTTCACTGTTGTTTCGTTTATACAGCTGTGTGTGTGCAGGTGCGTGCTACACCTGGTACAATGGTGTGTGTGTGTGTGTGTGTGTGTGTGTGTGTGTGTGTGTGTGTGTGTGTGTGTGTGTGTGTGTGTGTGTTTTTGTGTGTATGTGTGTGTGTGTGAGTGTTGTTGGAAGCGTGTGATGTTGCCATGATGTGTGTGTGTGTGTGTGACCCTGATATGCCCCAGCTATTCTTTGACACAAGCAGTGGAGTAAACAGAGTGTGTGTGACAACCCATCTGTAATACTCCATACGTATGAACCTGAAACATGACAATGGTTCTTTGACATATAATGCAATAGAGTGAGCAGAGAGTATATGACGCATATGAACACATTGGTTTAGCGATGCTTCCGTCTAGCTCCGGGGGGTCACCCTGATCCGGTACGGTTTGGGCTTCATGGTCAAGCCGAAGTCTGCGTTGAGGTCCAGCGACTGGCCGGGAATACTCTCCACATGCAACCGGTGGAGCAGCGTCGTCAGGAAGACAAACATCTCCAGGCGGGCGAATCCGTCGCCCAGGCAACGGCGCTTCCCCATCCCAAAGATCATCACCTTCTCTGTGAGATCCTTGTTCAGCTGCCCCTGCGGAGTGAGGAACCGCTCCGGCCGGAAGGCCTCTGGATCACCCCAGATCTCACTGGAAAAACAACCACAGGAAATATTCACATTCACGATACACACATAATCAGATAATGGCCGGGTTTCCCAGATTCGTTAAGAAGCTCTTAAGTGCTAAGAACTTCTTAGGAGCGTTCTTAGAACGTTCTTAGAGCGCTCCTAAGAAGTTCTTAGCACTTAAGAGCTTCTAAACGAATCTGGGAAACCCGGCCATTAAGATTAATGTAAATGCAGGTGTATCATTACTCCCGAAGCTTACCTGTCGTGATTGACTTGATACTGATTGATAAACACACAGGTGTCTTTGGGGATAAAGTATCCATTGAGAGTGATATTTTCAGTGGTGCTGAATTCATGAGAAGATAAAAAGGAATGTGTCAATGAATAAATGAAGCACACATCATTACCAATCTGGAAACACATCGAGGGCTGAGAACCGAAGGGGCGTAAGTGACATTTCACCAACTTTACAGGAGAGCCAAAACAAATCTAACTGCTTCTATATGTTCACAGTCAAATAATTTTGTCAGCTAAGAGAGCTCATCAAGAGCTTTCAGGTGATGTATATAACTCAATTTCGACCAAAATGTCACTTATGCCCCTTTGGTTCTCAGCCCTCGACATGTGACCATTAGGAGCCTTACCAGTCTGGTATAGTGAAGGGGACGTAGGTGACCAATAGGAGCCTTACCAGTGTGGTATAGTGAAGGGAACACGTGACCATTAGGAGCCTTACCAGTGTGGTATAGTGAAGGGGACGTAGGTGACCACTAGGAGCCTTACCAGTGTGGTATAGTGAAGGGGACGTACAGTAGGTGACCACTAGGAGCCTTACCAGTGTGGTATAGTGAAGGGGACGTAGGTGACCACTAGGAGCCTTACCAGTGTGGTATAGTGAAGGGAACACATGACCATTAGGAGCCTTACCAGTGTGGTATAGTGAAGGGGACTCACGTGACCATTAGGAGCCTTACCAGTGTGGTATAGTGAACACATGTGACCATTAGGAGCCTTACCAGTGTGGTATAGTGAAGGGGACTCACGTGACCATTAGGAGCCTTACCAGTGTGGTATAGTGAACACATGTGACCATTAGGAGCCTTACCAGTGTGGTATAGTGAACACATGTGACCATTAGGAGCCTTACCAGTGTGGTATAGTGAAGGGGACATAGGACGCATGGCGGAACACCTCAAATATGAACGCCTCTGTGTACGTCATGTTCGGTTTATCCTCAAACCGAGGCAGTCTGTTGGAGCCCACTTGGTCGTCTAGAGATACACACACAATTTCTCAACCACTCACATTCAAACATGTACATTGTAGACAGACAGAGGACCAAACCTGTTAAAAAGCAAGTGGAGATAATGGCCGGGTTTCCCAGATTCGTTATGAAGCTCTTAAGTGCTAAGAACTTCTTAGGAGCGCTCTAAGAACGTTCTAAGAACGCTCCTAAGAAGTTCTTAGCACTTAAGAGCATCTTAACGAATCTGGGAAACCCGGCCAATGTCACTAACCCTTTCATTCTTTTATTGACCGAACACTGGACAGGAAGTGAGTGGGAGGGAGACACGTGGGCACACTTGACCAATGGCATCAGGCTAGCTTTGAACCGGGGAACATTGTGTGTGTGGTGTGGGACACTGAGGATGCCACTGTGCTCCAGCTTCCCCAAAATTAGACATTTCCTTAAGCCTACATTAATGATAATCTGATTAATTAGTATTCCAGAACTTGCGTGAACTTTCAGCAGAGAGCAGCAGGCTATAATATAAAGTACAGAAGAGACTCCACTTGCCCTGCGTCTGCCCACCGAGAAAGCCTGGCGTCAGCAAATTAGTGTGACCGATTGTGTGCGACCCGTCCGAGCCAAATTTTGGAGGGGGGAGAGGAGAGTTGGGAGGGGGGCCTGGGGGGGGAGAGGAGAGTTGGGAGGGGGGCCTGGAGGGGGGAGAGGAGGGTTGGGAGGGGGGCCTGGGCACCGGCGGTGAAAGATGAGCTCATTGTGTGGAGCAGCACAGTTAGCTCATCTCCATGAAACAAGGACCTCGCCATGGGTGGTGGTCGCCTCCTAATTCCCCTCAGTCACTCTCTCTCTCTCTGTCTCTCTCTCTCTCTCTCACTCTCTCTCTCTGTCTCTCTCTCTCTCTTTGTCTCTCTCTCTCTCTCTGTCTCTCTCTCACACTGAAAAGCCACCACTCCTCAACACGCACAGGGACTACCTCCTCTGTCTATGTCACCAGGAGACTGGACAGGAGGCGTTTAGTAAATGCTGCATGTTACTTTAAGGCATGTTGTGGATTTTATTTTGGGTTTACTGGAAACAATTCAGCAAATGTTGATGAATATTTGCCAACTTTTCCTAAATACTCCAAAACCAAAGCAGGAATGATATTGCTACAGTACATTACCAATCTCTCCGTATATTTTGTCCTGGATGTCTGGGAATTTGACAAGATACAAGATGCTCCACTGCAGCCCAGCTATGATGGTGTCAAAGCCTGCAGGGAGAATACACAGCTGTCAGCACTGGCTATGAAGCTCCTGGACAACAATACGGAACAGACAGAACACACCATTCTTTGTTTCAGCTACGCAACCCTTTAATAAACTTTACAGTAATTCACTATAATTTATCATCATAAGTCATCACAGTTGAACTCTTGCACAGTTCAAATGAGTCTTCATGTTCACATCTCGAGCACAGATGCGATGGTTGCAAACACTTGAGCAGAAACCCATGATTCTCCTTCATTGGCACGTTCAGCAACGATACTAAATATTTTCAATTTAGTTTAGGAAAATAGTATTCAATAAAAAACATAAACATTCTTTATTTAGATATGTCATTTACAGTATGTGATGTGAGAATATGAATGTTGCAAGAGTTGCAAAAGTTGGTCACATGTTGATAATTTAACTGTGTAAGCTAGCACATTCATAATGAGTGTTTATTAGTAAACAGACCTGAGTGTAATCCAATTGTAACATGCTGGCATTACAGTTATGGAAACAGATCCTGGGGAATAAGTTCACCCAATTGAGTAAATCTAAAAATTGAGCTCCCTAAAACAAACACAGGAAAATCTCATCTCAACATCAGCCCTTGGCTTTCTTTGTCCCGTGCATCCAGTTCTACTGGAGACCATCCAGGAAAAACATCTGGATTTCAGAAAGTGCCGTCTAAGTTACACCACAGAGGTGAAATAGGGATATCCATATTTGGCGAAGCGAAAATGCCATTAGAAGTCTATGGTTTGGCTTCAGCGGGCGACTGTTATCACTGAGTCAACTTCTCAAAACTGAAATCAGAGGTCTGGAAACATGAGAATGTGACAAAGGCTATATTCTCATCATGCGTTATGTCTCATGGTAGTATGCTGTTCTCTGCTGCACCGCTCTCTAGCTTGATGACTGGCTGTGGATAGCACATGCCGTGTTGTGCAGGCCGGGTGACTTACAGATCCCGCCAACGGTCTGTGGTGCATGTCTTGAGCCAATTGTGAATTGCTGCTGTATCCTGCGGCATGTCGTTTGGTAATAGTTTGGTTTGGTTGGCTAGGAAGTCCCAGACCAGTACCACATGGATATCATCCTCCTCACATGCTCTTGCTTACCAGCCCCGAAGATGTCGATGACGGTGTGGACGATCTGAGAGTTGGTGAGCACCTGTCCCTCCCTGTCCTCCTGCCTGTCCTCGCAGAAGGCAATCAGGGCATCCGTGATGTCACGAATGCAGTTCTGTAAGGGGACAAAGACGAGCTGTCTCTGCAGCCACAGCACAGCACAGCACAGCAATGCCAGTGTCTCTCCAAGCCCAATTAGTGTTCAAGGCAAGCCATCTCACAGACACACAGACACACACACACACCCACACACACACACACACACACACAATCGCAATCAAATCGAGTCTTTCAGTGTTCAAAGGCTATGTGAAAAACAAAGCATATGTTACTATTTCATCTTAAGTGGTACAAAGTTGGCAACTTTATTTCCTGCTACTTTATATCTGGTTCGCAGGACTGTTAGCAGCAATTAGTTAATCCATAGAACTCCGTTTTTTGACAGCATACACTGTGGTCGAGTGATATCCATTTTAAAAACATAATGGTGGCATCACACAAATGAACACCTGAACACGACAGCCAAATCAATGTGAGCGTGTGTCTTCCAGCAGATTGATTATTCTGTCTCTAACTGTGCATGCCAACTCCTCAGAGTGTTGTGATCAGGAACAATGTCCTGCTCTGGCCACGCTCTCCAAGTGCTTCCCTGGCCACAGAACATGTCTAGTCATGGGCTAGTGGTGATACTCCCAATCCCCTGAAATGATGATATTCTAGCGTTACTCAGTATCTGGGGTGACCCATCCATATGTTGTGTGAGCTGCGTGTACAGTATTAACAGAACATGCTAGAATATGCAATAGCTGCATTCTGTCATTTTAAAGATTTATTAAGAAAATGAGAACCATAAAGCACAGCATAGCTTTTCCATTGGTTCACATCTCTACACCCCACTCTGTGTGCACTAGGGGGGGGGGGGGGGGGGGGGGTGCGTGAAAGGGAATCTCTAGGGCGAGCTTTTATTTTGGGGCAAAATGATGGAGAAGGAGTTCATCTGTAGTTCAGTTGATGCTCTTACACAAAAACTTGCCAGAGGCCTTAAAGCATATCTAATAACTCACATTAATGTCCTCTAGACGCCATGCTGTGCGCGCACGGCAGGACTCTTGTTGCCTGAGGTGGTGAGACTAATTCTTGGTTTTACTGTTGTTTCATTTGCCATTATCAGCGCGTTACCCCTTATTATCTGGTCCTGTTTCATTTAGCCTTCATTACTACAGATCTCATCTCATTTGTCTATGATCCAAAGCTCAGGTTCGGACTGAAAAGAACTAAGTGCCACAGGAAATAACTATTTCAAAATCATCCAAACCCTTAGAAAGTAGGTCTCAGGATGTGGTCTGTGTGGGCCTTATTTTCCCAATGAGTTCCAAATACTATAAGAAGGGAAGGTTCTCTGTTCTTACCTTGTCGAAGGTTCTCAGGTGTTCTTTGATGTTCTCCTCCATGAAGCTGTTCATCCTGTGGATGTGCTGGACCATCTTCCTCAGGGACGGGCTGGGCAGGTAGCGGAAGACGGGGAAGAAGTCGGCCATGTTGCCCGCGGCGAAGATGCGCAGCACCTCGTTGTTGATGTGCACGATGGTGAGGAACTCCTGGTCGTTGTAGTCGTACCTCTTACCGAAGCACAGGGCGCACACCACGTTGGCCACCGAGGTGACCAGGGGCACGACGGGGTCCAGGCTGCCCCCTCCCTGCGCCTGGCTCTCCTGCAGGGCCTCCACCAGCCCGGCGGCCTCCGCACAGACGCGCTCCTCCAGCAGGCAGCTGGCGCCCGAGTCCTGGGCCTCGGCCCGCGAGAAGTTGCGCAGGGCGTTCTTGCAGATCTTCTTGTGCAGCGTCCAGGCCTCGCCGTACTTCTCGCTGAAGGTCATGCTGGTGCCGTTGGCCACGGCGGAGAAGCTGAAGAGGTCGGGCCGGCCGGCGAAGGCCTCGCCCTGCCGCACCAGCGCCTGGCGGATGGTGGCGTAGCCGCTGAGCACCACCACCGCCAGCGAGCCCATCTGCAGACGGAACACGTCGCCGTACTGCGCCCGCAGGCTGGTCAGCCAGAGGTGCATCTGCTCGCCCATCTGGAGCAGGTTGCCCACCAGCGGCCAGGGTCTGGGGCCGGGCGGCAGGGTGGCACCCGGCTGGGCGCTGCCAACCCTCTGACAGCCTCGCAGGGCCACCAGCAGGAGTGTGAGGGTACAGAGGGCGAAGGTGACGCCAAGGCTACACACAAAGGAGCTGTCCAGCAGCAGCATCCTCATCTCTCCTGGAGTTAGAGAATACATCAGGATGTACATAGTTATGAAATATATCAGGATGTACATAGTTATGAAATATATCAGGATGTAGATAGTTATAAAGTACATCAGGATGTACATAGTTATAAAGTTATAGAATACATCAGGATGTAGTTACAAAATACATCAGGATGTACATAGTTATAAAGTACATCAGGATGTGCACATAGTTATAAAATACATCAGGATGTACATTGTAATAAAGTTCACATCAAGACAAAAACAAAAATCGAGTCTACCGGTATATAATTTTGAAAAAGGTCCAATTGTATTAACAATTAGTAAAGTAATTTGATAACAATGTATAATAAAACTTACAGCGCTGATCATGATAACACAATAGAAAGAAAATAAAGAAAGAAAGAAAAAGCGACTTTGAAACAATAAAAGACACAAAATGTTGATATGCAAAGAAAAAATAATTGAACAAAGTTGCCATGTTTTGAAAACTTTTTTTCAATCCTGAACCAATTTAGTAAGCACTGCAAGTTCGAGGATAGCCTACCGAAAAAGTAAAGAGTGAATATAAAGTCTTGATACTCACCTACCGCAAGCCAGATTCTGTAGCCTACTTGCTGAAACACTCGCCGAAAGAGCGCGCTGCGACCCCCTGCAAAGCTCTATCGGTGCCGCGGGGCATCACAACCACTAACGCAAGCGATGAGGAATCTGTCCAACCAAACCAAACATTTCCTAAGAGCAAATCCTTATCCCGCTTCCAACATACGACCCTCTCCTCTCTGTCGATCTGCGACACCACAAATACTTACAGGGTCAAACGAAGCGACAGACGTTATTGTAACATTTATTTCATGGTGAAGTCTATGTTGTTGACAACCAGCGATGGGCTACGTAACGAGTTGATGTGTGCGACTGAGGCATGTTGCTAAGATGCTGTCCCCGCATGGTCTCCCTCTCACACACCTCACCGATATCAGGTTTCCGTGATGCATAGAGGAAATATGACATATTTCAAATGATGCATGATCATATATATATATATTTTAAAAATCTAGACTTGTGGATCACAATAAATGTATACATTGTATCCAATATGACCTAAATAAATATAAGTATAATAAGTTAATAAGTAGTTCAATTCGTGCCGTTGTATTTAGTATTGTTGGCTTTGCCCAAGTAGTGCGTTATAGTAATAGCCACACGGTGGAGCAATATACCACTATTGGAAGCCACTCTCACCTTACAAAATCTGAACACGTGCTACGGACCTTTACGCGCACATGATGGAGATGATACGAAGTCTAAATTGACAGTCTAAGGGTGAAGTGTACTGTGTCTGTCTTAACCTATAATCAATCAACGAAAACAATCGTAGGCTATAGGTAATGTTACAGTTTCACACCATGCAGGATGCAGGGATGGGTCAATAATGACCTGCAGCAATACATGTCTTGCCTAACATAGCAGGTCTGCCATCTCAATAAAAGTGTGTGTGTGTGTGTGTGTGTGTGTGTGTGTGTGTGTGTGTGTGTGTGTGTGTGTGTGTGTGTGTGTGTGTGTGTGTGTGAGAGAGAGAGAGAGAGAGAGAGAGAAATGTATTATTAAAGGTACTGTGAGCGATTCCAAGTCATTTCTAACCCATAACACTTTTTTGTCACACTCAGTGACAACATTCCATCCCATCACAATCCGCTGTCCATTCTGTGAGCGCTGTAAAGAAAACGGTCTTTGCAAACTGGAAAGAAACAAATTTGAGTACACCTGTCCCCCAAACAAGAACACTGTATGACGTTTCTCAAGGAGCACTGAAGAGAGGGTTGACCTCCCTCTCTGATGTGCTTGGTGTGGTGTTTTTAGTTCAAGTATCTGCTAAGGAACATTAGCATAAACTAAACATCATCAAATGTCATTCAACACCAGTGACACCTACTTTAACTGTGCTCCACGGAAAAAAAACGAAGCTGTGTGGCTACACTAAATTAAATGGGAGAGAGACGATGTGACACTTAAACAACCAGTGGGACATACAACAGTTATAAGTCATAAAAGAAATAATGTCAGTGACTTTATTGCACAGTCTACTGGATGTGGCTAATCTGAATTCTTAAATCCTCTTCACTGACCAGTATCCCCCCTTCTATCCAGATGCACTGCATGCATGAAGGGGCTCAAACGAGCGCCTGCAGCCAGTAGCACTGAGAACCCACAACAGCATTGCACTGAGAGGATGTGGTCAAGATCGCAAGATCCAATGAGCACTGGGAAAAAGAAGCTGTGCTGTGGTATTGTGTTGCTTTGTGAAGATGTTACTTTCTCTACCACACAAAAAGATGCCACAGCACCTCTCTCTCTCTCTCTCTCTCTCTCTCTCTCTCTCTCACACACACACACACACACACACAGCTTGCACAAAACTATTTTGTGGATTTAGGTTGGACTTACTGTATTTTAGAATGTAGAGCGAAACCTTATAACCTTAGAGTGTAAATCAATGCTTGTTATGGATTTGGGTTGAACTCATTTATGCTCCCAATTGTCTATGAACTACTCCATAGGTAAGTCATGGTATAAAGAAATACAGTACTTGGCTCTATAGAAACTGATATAGTGCACCCTCCTCATTGACACCTCTCTGGTATAAATGAGGTGTTTTATGAAAGCGAAAGAGGAAAATCCAAATGTGTTATAAGAAGAAAAGAATCCTCATCAGAAAGAAATGTTTTTATTAAAAGCACAAGTGGCAAAATTATTGATAATGCTAGACAATTTTACAATCAAAGTGTAATTTAAATCCCCTGTTTTGCATTCTCCATTTTTACGCGGTTATAGGAGAAGCTATTTTGTTGAAAAAGGAGGCTATCCAACAAATTAAATGCTGAGGTGCCAACAGGTTGAGTACATGTGTTTTTATTCAAAATATGTCTTTATGAAGATTTTCTTTCATCTCAGAAACCTTCCCTGGAGGGTTGATTTGCTCCTCATTATTTTCATTATGAAACTAAGATAAACCACCAAAAGATGATGCACCCCCCCCCCCCCCCCTCCCCTCTCACTCTCTCTTTTTTACTCCTATTTACCAGGGGCACCAACAAATGCAGAGGGCGCTGTCTGTCCAGTTGACCAACAACAAGGGGAAGGCCAAAGTCCATCATAGAGGTCACCTACTCACTGTTTTTATACACATTTAAACAGGATGGATACAACAGTATAACACTCTCTGTGGTTAACACCCACTTGGTGCCAGTATAAATCAGCAATTCATCATTGCAGCACACTACTCTGGGAATGAATGTGCTTCCTCTTCTGCTTTTTCTCTCTTTTCCCATTTTCTCTTTCCCTGCCTCTCTCGCTCTCTCACTCTCTCACACACACACACACACAGAGGCACCATCGTTCTCTCGGATATGCGCTGGCCAGTCTGTCCGGCTCATTCAGATTCAATCATGGCACACCTCCTGCTCTCAGGCCCCGACGCCCCCTTTGACCCCGCCGGTGCCCAAGGACGGGCGACCCAAAGGGCCTCCTCCCCCCCCGCGCATCATTAGTGCCACCACCACGAGGTCAGCGCGGTCCCCGAGCCCCAAGAGCCCCAAGAGCCGGGGCCGCCCCGACCAGACGGACTGGAGACGCCAGGCAGAGGCCTGCCGCCACCGCAGCCCTGCCCGCCCGCCGTCCCTCCTGGCACGCAAGTGGCACGGCTCTTCACGAGGGGCACACACACACACTCACACACACACACACACACATGCACACACACACACACACGCACACGCACACCCACACGCACACACACACACACACACACACACACACACACACACACACACACACACACACACACACGCACGTACAGGAGGGACGAGGCCAACTAAGTCTAGAGCTGAAAGAGTTCCCTCTTCTGTAGGAGAAGTGTGGCCTTATGGAGTTGTGGAAGATTCAGAATCAAATCCTGTCGCTCCATAGCAGTAGCTACTGTCTGCTGTGGGACAATGACAGTGACACATATCAAGTCAACGACTGACTTGAATTACTTGATTTGAATATATTCCTAGGTTGTGGTGGGAATGAATGTCTTACAGCGTTATGCAAAACGGCATTGTTTCTCTTAGAACTACAGTATATTCACTGCCTCTCTGGTATTCATTCTGACATAGGCCTATACATGACAGTAAAAGCCATGAGGACTAAGAGCTAAGACTGTAGCGGTGCAAAACAGAGTCATAACAGGAATATTAGTGTACCGTATTTGTGCAATTCATAAGGGCATGACCAATAATGCCACCTCCAAAGGCTTTATGATACTTCAAATGAAATGCAATACTTTTCAAGTCAGCTGGCCATACAAAGATCTTTTTTAATTGCCACAGACTGCATCCTGCAAAGTTACAGTATGTATTCTGATTGGCACTGATTGATTGGAGTTCAAATACTGTCTTTTCCTCCATGCAATGAAATTGTGTAAGAGGAGAAGCCTTTGCAGCTGACTAACTAAGGATTGCATTTCACATTTCAGAGAAGAAAATCTGTTTTGATTACGAAGATAATAATGATTGCTGTTTTTATCACCACCACCTCTTATCAACAGACTCCCAGCAGCCTATGGGCTACAACAGCAGTCAGAGTGGAAATGAACAACAAAGTACTCTCTCTTTCCCTACATCAAACCGCTCTTGAAAAGAAGAGTTCGGTGCAATTCATTATTTTAACGAGGGTTAATCACTAAGGTTATGTTGTCCACGGGTAATTCACCAAGGCTTCTGGGGATTGGCTAAATCCAAAATAGGAAAGAGGCAGACATAACTATGCGATTGCATTGTTCAAGGGAGACAGCTTAACAACGGGGGGGCTTTAATCAACGAACACATCCTCCCAATTATTAAAGTTTTACTGCCTTTAAACCAGCATGAAACATTCTGATGTGGTGTAAACCCATCCCTTCCCTAAACGCTCCTTGAGGGTGGGTTGGATCGGTGTGGAAGTGACCGTCACGTCAAAAATGACACTGTGGATTTCACGGTTAGGGGAGTGAACGGGGAGAGGATCCTTTGAAACGGAATCCAGTGAATTCGTTCCAATTGAGCGCTTATTAAAGTCTGTGCCTGAAGCGTGGCCCCCAACGAGGTGTGCAACAACTCCACCCTCCAAGCTTTATCATGCTATGGCACTAAATGGAGCCCTTCACCAAGTTTCCGTGTGCGTATAAGAGTGGAGGACGGCGGAGATTCTCGGACCTGGACTAAATTGTAAGAGCAATGCCCACAGTAGGGGATGAAAACTTCGCACGTTCCAACGTACCAGCACTTCGGAAAGGTATGTTAGGATTGAACGCACACTGCGGAGTAGGCTACGATCAGTTGCTGAATAGAGTTTGATAGCTTTTTTGTATCTTTCTTTCTATTTTCCTCTCCTTTTTTATGCGTGTCTACTGTTCTTCAACTTTTAAGAAACATGTTCCTTCGGCTAACACTCTATGCTATAGTTATACATTGTTAGTGTTTGCTAATTGCTGCGCAAAAATATTTGAAGATGTTACATTCAGCTTCATCCACATGCAGGTGAACTTATCTTGTTTCAATAACCTATGTATGCATTGTGATGATCCTTTTGGCTTTGGATGAAGTGAAATGTTTTTTTTCTTCTACTTACAGTAATAAGTACCTATGATTTCAATTCAGGGGCATAATATCATGCTTTTCTTTATTTTTGTATGTACAGAATTGTCCAGAATTAGAGTAGATCCTTCAGGTTGAGAGTCATATGCTGTGCTAATTCCCAGGCATGAAGCAGAGCATCATCATGAATTCAGAGTGTGGCGGCGGAGTTCAAAGCCAGCAGAACCACCTAAGCAACCACAACCATCAGAAGAATGGTCCCAGCAGCCAGGCGCTGCCTCCAGACCCCGCAGTGCCCACGCCTGTGTGTGACCTCCAGATCCAACACACAAAGGTACGCTAGAGAAGCCGCCATGTCCAGTGTTTTGCCCTCAATTGTGAACTGACGAATTATTAACAGTTCTGGTAATGATCTTGTAAATGACAGGAAATACAGAAATTGCATCTATAGGCTACCACTTTTGTGATGGTTTCAGTCATAACAGTTCACCAGTAGCTTGTTTGCGGAGCGGTTATGCTGTATGTGACTGCTGTTCTTTTAAGACTTGTCCACCCTTTTCTCAGATATTTATGAACAATGAGTGGCATGAGTCGTGTCAGAAAAGGAAGATGGCTGTGTACAATCCAGCTACCTCTGAGCTCATCTGTGAAGTGGAGGAGGGGGACACAGTAAGTCTGTAGGCTAGAACACGTATTGTTAGGCTGGTCAAACCCGTCTACATTACTCTGTAAGAATGTAGATTGATTCACAACATTGTATGATGTTTTGGGAGACAAAAGCATCTTGCTGCAAATAGTTGTTTTGATTCTGTGCTATTGTCCAGTGTCCTGAATGGGTTTTTTTTTCTAATCTTGTAGCTGTACTGGCATGACAGATGTCATTAGCCTAATATGATTTGGAATATTAACCACACAATTAAAGGTGGCCTTTCTGCCCTACTTTTCTGTCCCCCTCAGGAGGACATTGACAAAGCTGTTAAACATGCCAGGGAGGCATTTCAGCTGGGGTCGCCATGGAGACGGATGGACGCATCAGAAAGAGGCTGCTTGCTCAACAAGTTGGCAGACCTTGTGGAGAGAGACCAGCGGATACTAGCGGTAAAAGCAAATTATTTCCAGGGACTTTTTCATATTCAAATGCATAAAGACGATTTTCCTCATACTGTACATGATGCAAATGAAAAATATCAAAGTGAAATCCTCCATCATGAATGAATGATACAAATGGCTTAAATGTTTTGCATTTCATTTTAACTTGTAATCTGTAATGCAACGTTTTGCCAATGTTTTCGTGGACAGACCATGGAATCAATTAACTCTGGGAAGCTCTTCCTGATGGCCTACTTTGTTGACCTCGTGGCAACCATAAAGACTCTGAGATACTATGCTGGCTGGGCAGACAAGATTCAAGGAAAAACCATTCCTGTTGGTGAGTGCCCTGGCCATGACATGCAGAGCTTTTACAGTAATTAAGATCACAATAACAGACTTCTCACTTCTACACTAAAAGTGCCCTGTTGAAGGGTTTTATGCATGCAGGTGTCTGGTTGTGTATGTGTTCACTAGCGCAGTTGAGTGCTGACGTTCTCCAACTGTGATATTGTTGTTTCTCTGTGAAGATGGAGAGTATTTCACCTTTACTCGACATGAGCCTATCGGAGTGTGCGGTCAAATTATCCCTGTGAGTAGAATTTAGACTACCAGTAGTGCCAGAACACTCATAGTCCTGTATGCATGCGATATACAATATCAGTATATCCTCTGTTAATAATTAATGCTGTCAAACTTCTTCCTTTTTGATGTTGATGTGGAAATTCACTCGTGATCTAAAACATGTATTCCATATGACGACTGCATGCTTCACACAGTGGAACTTCCCGCTGATGATGTTTGTGTGGAAGATCGCCCCTGCGTTGTGCTGTGGAAACACTGTGGTCATCAAACCGGCCGAGCAGACGCCACTGACCGCTCTCCACATGGCCCAGCTCATAAGAGAGGTTGTGTGTTCGCTTCTTCATTTCAAGATGACCCGATAAAACTCCTCCACAAGACAGACAGACAGACAGACGTCCTTTCGGAAAACTGAACCTTTGGTTTCATAAAACAAAACATGATTTTTGTAGTATGCATGACTATGTATAGAGCCATACTGTATATCTTTTTCAGAAATTGTTTTTGCACAGACATTTGCGGTGAAACGGATGAGTGAAATTTTAAACAAATGAAGCAGGTATTTTTTGCTGTTTAATTTTGGATGGCGCACGTCAGGCTTATCGGGCCCTTGTGTCTCTGGTTCTCCAGGCTGGCTTTCCTCCTGGGGTTGTTAACGTGGTACCAGGATATGGGCCAACTGCAGGCCACGCCATTGCCCATCACACGGACATCAACAAAGTGGCCTTCACTGGCTCTACACAGGTAAGTCAATGGGACAATCTACAATTAAATGTATAGAACGAGAGAATAAGAACACAACAATAAAGCATGCTAATTTATTTATTTTTTTTTTAAGCATGCTAATAAGAAACAGATATAAAACACAAAGATATTACAGTAAATATGAAGTTAGAAATGACTATTACTGTAACATAATTGACACAACTGGCAGAAGTATAGCATACATTGAAATGTAATTTGTAATATTTAGTATATTAAAATCATATTGCTCAGGGTTTATGAAAATCCTCACGTGTCTGCTGTTGTTCTCATGGACAGGTTGGGAAGCTCATCCAGAGGGCTGCTGGTGACACTAATCTCAAGCGCGTCACACTGGAACTTGGAGGCAAAAACCCCAACATTGTCTTTGCAGATTCTGATTGTGAGTAGCAGCGGAGTTCTTGGTATTGACACGATTCAGCCACAGTGTGTATGTAGTGCAGCTATATTCAGCAGGACAAGGACTTTTTTCTGACAAAATTCAGGAGGAGCCTATTGGGATGATTGACAGCCGTCACTCACACCACTTCTACTTTCTAGGATATTTGAACACTCATTACTTACCTACTATACTGTAGCTACCTATGTCACATGCTGGGGTGCAGTAGTACAGCCTCCCCATTCTCTTAATTTTCAATGGCATCTGGAAGCGTGCATGGCCCTTTATCTGTAGGGGTGACAGCAGACATTATTCACACTCAGTCACTGCTATAGGCATCATTCCAGGACCACGGCCAGCTACCAAACCCAACATACTTATCATCAGCACTCGAAATGAAGCATTCAGACTGTGTTTTGGGCTGCTTACATGGGCTGGGTGATGGTTACAGAACTCATACTGAAGAGAAATGGCAATATACGGTATTATACAATATAATTAATTACAATAATTATACAATATAATTAAATCATGTTAAACTAGAAAAGCAGCGAGTGCAGACCTCCACCAAGTGAAAACATAACCGCCTCCTGGATCCAGACGGTGATACGGATCTTCCTTGGGTCATTTTAGACCTTTCCTGAAAATTTCATCAAAATCCATCCATAACTTTTTGAGTGATCTTGCGAGTAAACAGGCACAAACAGACAAACAAACCCCGATAAAAACATCACCTCCTTGGCGGAGCACATTATACCATAATGTATATTTACAGTTGTGTTACCAGCATGTTTATATTACATCAGCATGTTTTTGCTGATGTAATAATGATATGCAATCAAGAAGTATGATATCATGATATGGCACAGCTCAGGGCAAAGTAGTGAACCCTTTATTGGGGTCGCCATTCTTAATTCAATGAAATATCATAATATTGTTGCTGTTTATATTATTTGAGAGCGCAAACCAGGGCCTGTCCAGACTGTTGAGAGAGATGAACTTCATAACTTTTTGAGTGATCTTGCGAACAAACAAACAGACAAACAGACAAACAAACCCCGATGAAAACATAACCTCCTTGGCGGAGGTGATAATATAGCATTCTTACTGTAATTCGATGAAATGTAATAATCAGACTGTTGAGAGGTGTTGAGAGGTGTTGAGAGGTGTTGTCCGT
>NC_085001.1:5597223-5617223 GCF_963854185.1 Sardina pilchardus | reverse complement strand
CAGATGTGTAGGAAGATGTGTTGTAAATATGTTTGTGTTCAGTGGTGAATGTTTATGTATTTGGTCGTCAGTGGAGGATCTACAGTATAGATTGAATTTGATCCGATGGTGTCAGATGTTGTCTTGTATAGAGTCCATCGTTGTTGTTGCCAACCCACACAGTTTAGGAGAGCAGCAAGAGGACCATGATGGTGTTAATGTGTCCTCTCTGCTCTTCAGTCTGATTCCTGTGTCACTGCACATGATTGTCCAATAAACTATAGCGTATGATGCTGTTGCCATGTGTTACATTTTGATAAACTATAGCGTATGATGCTGTTGCCATGTGTTACATTTTGATAAACTATAGCGTATGATGCTGTTGCCATGTGTTACATTTTGACACAATGCGGAGGGGACTTTACACTTCGATAAGTGCATTATTTTCCTAGAAACGCACGGCGCGGAGTTGATTATCCCGCTTATACCACTGCTACCATCATTTTCGTTTATATTGCCGCTGTCTTAGATACAACATTGCTGTTTTTACCGTTACATTCACATTGGCGAATTTATATTCAAGTGTAATAAGCCCAAAAGAAGGGAACTACTTCAGTCGTGCGGTATATAGAAAAATAGTGCACGTTCCAAATAGCGCATCACAATAGGAAATTTGACCAAGCAGTGGTATACATTTTGATAAACTACAGCGTATGATGCTGTTGCCATGTGTTACATTTTGATATAAGTGTGTCAGTATGTATACTGTACTTCTTGATTTTGTAATTAACTTGCAAATGTAACCATCAGAGTATAATGTTTTATACCATTTTGTTACACTTTCCTTTATGGTTTTCCTGTAAGTGATTTCACACATACTCGCAGACTTGACAACTTTAATTATCTACAAAAATACAAATGAACATATACAGCAATATGTACACATAAAAGCCGACACGTATGAAACTTGGTTCAAAGATACCAATATAAAATACATCTCATCAGTCGCATGAGACAGTTGGTGTGTGTGTAGTGCATATATATCACATCTGTATGCGTTAGTTAAAGCAACACTAAAGAGTTTTTTGTACCTTGAAATAATGTTTCCAAAATCATTTCAGTGGTTCATCAACTCGTGACAGGAGAACGGCACTTCTGCATTCGCTTCGCGGCCCTCTATCGGCTGATAGAGGGGTAGCGGATCCGTAGTTCGATGGAATGAGATAGAAGAAACTACAAATTTGTATTGCTTTGATGTTGCAATACATCATACATCATCATAAAATCATCCAACCTACTCTACCTTGTCTGTGGACACAGGAAAAGTGCTTTAGTGTTAGCCTGATAAACCAGCCTAAATGGAGTGGATGTCTAATTTAGTCTGGCCCCGATGAATGGATACAACGGAACATTGTTGATGAGCACAACCCGTTGTCTTTCAAACCGTGTCTGTGCCTATAGGCCAACGCTCCCTCAAAACCCCGCCCCAGAGCCCTCTGCCCCGCCCACGTTGATTCAAAACACATCTCTGCGTTGTGATTGGTTTAGTTGCCATCTGCCAGATTCAGGGCAGTGTTTTCAAAATGTTCAATGGTCCGAGGCCAGACCCAAATGCAGGCAAAACATTTTGCCGTCCAGCAGTTGGCGCTGGTTTTCCAGGCTACTTTAGTGTTGCTTTAACGTTGCTAAAACTAATGTCTGGGAGGGCCTCCTCTTCCCCGCCCTCTTCCTGGTCCCGGGACAGGACCTCTAGGATTGCCTGGTAGTGGACCCCTGGGTCCTGGAGGGTGGGTGATTGGCCCACGGGGATTTGCCGCAGCCAATGAGACGTCTTTTTGCAAGTTCACTCCAGCTGCACCAGGTTTCCCTGACACCTTTGGTGACTTGCCTTTAGGCTGCTCTTTGATGGGCTCTGCAGAGAATCAGATGTACTTATCATTCAACTCACATTTGTTTTATTTCAAAATTGTGATAGTGTGTTACTTCAGACTCTGGGTGTGAGTGTGTGTGTGTGTGTGTGTGTGTGTGTGTGTGTGTGTGTGTGTGTGTGTGTGAGAGTGTGTGTGTGTGTGTGTGTGTGTGAGAGTGTGTGTGTGTGTGTGTGTGTGTGTGAGTATGCATAGCGCACCTGCTGGCTTCTCTGGTTCGGGGGGCGGAATAAGTGACTTGTTGGGCATGAGGTCCTCCAGATCCTTCATCACCTGGTTGGTGCTGGCCTTGTTATTCCTGCGATTCTTCTCCTCGTCTCTGGCCTACACACAGCCATAGTCCCATAGGTATCAAAACATACTGTCAACTAATATATATTCAGAAGAATCAGAACAAGAATAGATTTCTACACAATACAGAATTGTTTCCATGTACACATACCGTAATTCCCCGACTATTAGCCGCGGCTTATACATTGATTTTGCTAAATTTCTTCCGCTATGAGGTTAATACAGGGAGGCAGTTAATATGGTGTTAATATGGGTTTGTTTCTTTTAACTTGCATAAAACACTGTCCTGCGGCTTATACACAATGCGGCTTATATGCGGGAAATTACTGTACTGTACTGCGTGTTTCATTCTGTACTAACCAATTGCATCTTTTTCTTTAGGTCCAAGTTAGCTTGCTGGTAAGCTTTTGACACAGCATTCAGGTAATAGATTGCCAACCTGACAAGTAAGGGAGAAACAATTGAATCACAAAGACACTCATTTCCACTTGGTATCACCCTTCTCACATCAGAATTGGGGTCCTGGTTATTTCAACGGGTTCCTCTTGCCAAACGCATTTCCAGGTTCTAGTGACACACCAGGCTGGGTGTTTTTTTTCTGGGAGTATTAATCTCAGTCTGGCAGCTGTGCACTGTGTGCTGTCTCTGGTTTCTCCTTTAGCCTGACATTTGGTGTGGCACTGTAGGGATGGAACCATGATTTTGGAAAAATCTTTCCATTCTGACTGCCGGTTCTTTTCTCAGGGATGCAAACACACATGTGGTCAAAAAAGAGAGAGCCTCGGAGCGGGGGGGGGGGGGGGGGGGGGGTAGGTGTGCTTAGGTGCGCAGTGTGGCGCCGGTGGCCGTGGGGTGGTGCATTATGGGTATCGAGCATCTTGGAGGAAGGCCTATATATGGTCACTACGGTGAATGTAGGGGGGTCATGATGTTCAGTACCTTTACTCTGGGTCAAAGTTGCTGTACCATCATCATCATCTTGGCAAACTATTGCACCTTGAGCATGCAGTGTATGCCGAAAAAAAGCCATTGTAGTAATGTTTGGGCACTGAAATCTTGAAAGAACACCCAGTGCAACCTTTTTTCGTTTTGTCCAAAATGATTTTTGCAAATTGCAAAATCCCCCTAAACTTGCTGTTTAGGCCTACATAGCCTATTAGCCCATGACTACACATTCTAAGCAAGGTTTCAGTGAAATATTGGCACACCACTAATAATATAGACAAAACAATTACTGCCAAGTACAAACAAATTATGGGAATACTATGTTTTATATAAGCTAATGTCCAACCAGCTCCTCTATAAGACTAGCTCTTCTCAACATTGCTTTATTGTGTTCTATATTCTATACTATAGCTATTCTTTATGCAAGTCCCTATACACTCCTACAAGTTTTTTTTTGTCAAGGCAGGTTGCTGCACTGCCAGCTACATCTAATCCAAACATAGTAGGCCAATAAAAAAAGAGGATATAGTTGGTTGGTAATCTAAATGCAAAAAATGATAAGGGCTAAACCAAAATTATGCTAATCGCGATTATAGCCACATTGCTACAATTCAAACGATGTTGACATAAATTAACAACTACTACAATAAGGCCATGATTTCCAATACAACTACTAAACAATAACATGACAAATTAGCCTCACTCACGTAATTGTCTTCCCATAATAGGCTAAGTAGGCATAGTCTAAAAAACAATTCTAGGTTATGCTCCACAGTAGACAGATGTGCTCCTCCCGACACTTAAAAGACAAAGGCTATTTTTGGACATGTTACGGTAGACACAGAGCTGTTTGATCTGATCTTAATCCTGATTTTATTATTGATGATATCAGCAGAGTTAGCTTTTATAACCCATCCAGAGGTGCGCATGACGAACTTAACTTTATCCACATGGCAAGCGGAGGATATGCGTAAAGGTGCGTAATCTGGTTATTCATATTCTACCGTTCTCCGTCGCTGCCCTCAGTGAATTCTTTGATGTCATTAGATGGTTCCCCTTGTCACATGCAATTCAATGGACAACTTCGAAGTAGAAAGAATTGTTTTCTTCTTCATTTACTGCATCTCAATTATCTACAGACCCCCCCCCCCCCCTCTAAAAAAAACTCTTCGGATTTGCATGATTCACACAAGTCCCACAAAGCGACGTGAAAAAAGCGGGAGGCGCCGAAAAGCGAGCTGTTTGCATCCCTGTTTTCTACTCTCAAACGGTTTCCTAAATACAAAATAGCGTATTCTAAAACTAAATAGAAAAGCAAGCATCGATTAGTGATATGATGTTCTTGCTGAACACCCGGCTCGCAAAAGGAAAAAAAAGTTTCAACAGTTGCAACGGATGCTTGCACTTAGGAAAACAGTATCACTTCTTTTGAGCAAATCGATTCCTAAAGAGATTCTTACATACAGGTATTACATAAATTTGTTATTAAATGTTTTTTTTTCTACATGTAGTTTCCTAAAATGAATTGCTCCTCCATGGTCCTTGTGAATGTGCACTCACACCATCAGCAGCACAGCAGGCATGATGAGGCCGGGGTTGTGTGTGTGTGTGTGTGTGTGTGTGTGTGTGTGTGTGTGTGTGTGTGTGTGTGTGTGTGCGCACTCACACCATCAGCAGCACAGCAGGCATGATGAGGCCGGGGTTGGACGCGTAGCTGAAGATGGTTCCCATGAACTCAGGCAGGTCCCGGTCAATCGTGTCGATGACCACATCATACATCTTCGTGTTTCCACTGTCCAATCAACACAATGCAACCCATAATGCATTAGCGTATAAACGTGTCCTCTCCAAGCACACAACAGAGCACACAGTACAGTTCATGAGGGGTAAACACACGCACAATAACCATGGCAACTACGCCAATTCCACAATGAGCTCAAATATCCTACTAATATCAACACACACCCTTCACAAACCCATACACATGCACACGGGCACAATGTTTTTTATTCATGAGTGGGGCATTAAATATTAGGCAAAATTGGCCCCAGCTGTGGTGCAACTGTGGTGCATACTGTACAATTTCCGTCACATGATCAAAAGAGTATATATACTTATACTTCCTGTACTTCCTGTGACTCTCCACTGTCATATCATTAAGGGATAAAAAGGCCCAAAAAATATACTTAAAATATATTAGGTAGAATTATTCACTCTGAAATGCGCTGTCATGCTTTTAGCTAGAGCCCTTTTTTTGGTCTCTCTCCCATTCTCTCTCTTGTACCACACAGCAAAATGTAACTTCAAATATTTGACATGGTTCATTATAAGTAATTCTATGTGTAATCATAAAAAAGTATAACAAAAAATAATGAATTTATTTGGAAGTGTAAACTAACACATATATTATAAATAGCATGCTTTAATCATTTATGTGCTGGGTCTAGAGGCGATCCCCTGAATTATGGCAGGCCGTGACAGACCATGCAGCTCTCTCTCTCTATCTCTCTCTCTCTCTCTCTCTCTCTCTCTCTATCCCTCTCTCTCTCTCTCTCTATCCTCTCTCTCTCTCTCTCTCTCTCTCTCTCTCTCTCTCTCTCTCTCTCTCTCTCTCTCTCTCTCTCTCTCTCTCTCTCTCTCTCTCTCTCTCTTCCCTTATCCCCCATTACTGTGTGTGAGTGGTCCATCTGTCTGCCGGTGCTGCAGAGCTGAGGCCCTTCCTCATGCCGACAACCACACACACACACACACACACACACACACACACACACACACACACACACACACACACACACACACACACACACACAAACACACACACTGAAAAACACACACACACATACACACACACACACACACACACACACACACACACACACACACACACACACACACACACACACACACACACATAAATACATAAGTACACACACACACACACACACACATAAATACATAAGTACACACACACACACACACACACACACACACACACACCACACACTCACACACACACACACACACACATAAATACATACTGTGTACACACATACACACACACTAATGAAATACTGGTCGGAATATGAAGAAATCAACTTGAAATTCTGAGTATGAGTGCGGTGAGTGAATTGAGACCAGCCATGTTCAGCACTGAGCTGAAGGCTTTACTACAGTAGATGGAGAACATGACTTCCTCACCAGATCATGCCCTGGTTGAAAATGAGCCCCAGCACATTGCCACTGATGTCAAATTCTCCATACGATGGCTGAAAATACATAGAGAAAAACAATACACACACACACACACACACACACACACACATACACACACACACACACACACACACACACAGAGACGCACCCAGAGAGACACACACAAACCCGTATCGTGACTTTTCATTTGTTATTTACCTTCGTGACAAGCCTCCCACTGTCTCTCTCTGCCCTCTAATGTAATTAAGTGCTTCCGACGGTGTCGCCTGTCTCTTTGTCCCCGGGCTCGAAAAGTATCACCTGTCCCTGCCAGATGTCACACTACTATCCCACGCGTCGCGTGTGTGAACGTGGACACAGATATAGAGTGACAAGTCGAGTGCAGCTGAATCGCTTCTAGGAAGTACTGTTCACAAAGCACACGTCCTGAGAAGGACGGCCGTTCTGATTAAAGTTATCCGAGCTGTAAGATGAGACGCAGCTGAAAGTGTACAGACCCCAGACTGTTTTTGACAGGATACTGTGTCTCAATGAAAGTGAGGTGATTGCCTATTAATATTGAGAGTAGCTGTAGCTGTCTCTATAGCTGTTAAGGGCCGTTCACACCCGGAACGATCACCATGAAGATAACAATAACTATAACGTGTCCCCACTGACCAATAACAAGGAAAGTCTCTCCTTTTGGTGATGATGTCATGTCTAAAATGTGATGCAGCATTCTGATTGGCGGTCAGCTTTTTGTCATTCTCAAAATCGCTTTCAAAGTGATCTCTAACGTTACCGTTCTTCATGTTGTTATCGTGGTAGTTTATGTGTGGACGTTGACATTTATATTAGCTAGAACAAAACGTTTTTGTTGTTATTGTTACAGTTATCATTTTGGGATGTGAATGGCACTTTAGTCAAAGTAGGACTCACAAATCCAGCCTCCAGGTCCCAGCACCAGCAGTAGTTGAGGAAACGTACAATCACTGCCCTCAAGAAGTCCCCAATGAGGATGGTCAGGTACGACACTTGAATATCAGACACTGTGAGCTTCACAAACTCCTGCACACACACAAATCAGGAACTTCATCAGGCACACAGGCACATAATCAATGCGCCACCCACAGTATGTCTCTTTCAATACATAATACATACTGTACATACATCTCATTTACACTCAGCGTCCCATAATCCCATCCCATAATACCACCACATTAGTGTCATGAAGCAGCTTTTAAAAAGTATCACTTACTATGCCAACACCGGTCTCCCAGCATGGGCCTCTGATGACATCGGCAGGCTCGATTTCTGGTGGAGGGATGTTAGTCGTAATGTTGTGATGCATAGAGTAATTGGCATAGTACTCATCGAGGGCCCAGATTGTAGCATTCCTGATGTCTTTCTCCTTCTCCAGCTAGGCAAAGATATCAAATGTCGAGATGTCAGAAAAATCACTAAATGACATTCAAATTCAGATTTTAATGTTTAATTACACTCAGTTACTCTGTAGATATAGCATTAATATAGTTATTAATTCTGGAGAAAAAAATGAAGCTACTAGTAATAGTAATAGTTGGAAAAGTTGGAAAGTTGATAACAAGTAATAATTGCACTACCTTGGCTTGTACTTCATCAAACAAAGCAAACAGGAAGGTGTAGAGGTTGCCCAGGAAGAGGGCAAAGATTCTGCCCAGCTGCCATTTCAAAGCGATCCGAGGGTGATAGTCTTCCAGCTCGCCAATAGTCTCAAACAACGGTGGACACGCCAAACCCAGGAGAGACATCACAAATTCCACCTGAGAGAGTGATGTGAGAAAGAGAGAGAGAGTTTATCAAAAGCCACAAACAAAACACAAACTCGGTGACTCAAACCGAAAGATCAGAAAGACCACAAAGATCACCTCGTTTTTCTCAAACCATGACAGCTCCTCGTCCTCCTTGTCAGCGAAATCCTGTGACCTCTTGACCACAAAGTAGATGAGGTAGCCACTTCCTGCTAGGGTGCAGAGGATAAGCAGGTTGGCTAAGAGTCGGAGAAACCTGCGGAGGTGAATGTTCTCATCCTTCTGCTGTTCTTGCAATTCCACGATAGACTCCTGGAGGGGCGCAAAACATCAACATCACATCACATATGGCCCAGTGTGGTCCAGAATTAAATTGAGCAAGGTGCAACATTTGTAATGTTCAACACCCTACTACATCCACCACATGTAAAAATGAAACCTTCAAGTGGTTTTGACCGAGAGGGTTATTTTCGTCCACTGTCTATGACACAGACATTCATTATACTGTTTGCCTGGTCCTGAGCTGATGACAGAAATGGGTAGATGAGGTTAGCAACTAGCCAGAGATTCATTAGCACAACATAGGGGTCATCCCTATGTTCCCCGGGTCCTATGTTCCCCGGTTTTCCCAAAAAGGGTCCTATGTTCCCCGGTCGCAATACATATCGGGGAACATAGGACCCTTTTTTGGAAAAGCGGGGAACATAGGACCCTTTCTAAAATGTAAGAAAAAAAGGGTCCTATGTTCACCAGTACCATACAAAGTGGGGAACATAGGACCCGGGGAACATAGGTACGCTCCCCACAACATATACGGCTATCTGGTTGACAAGCCCAGTGTGTATACACGCAAAAAAAGCAGTATGGGTAGGCATTTTTCTTAACGTCTCCTTGATGTTCCAGTCAATTCACACAAACACACACAATTCAATGTGATGGAAAGTTTTCTGACCCCGACATGCGCACCCCTTTTCTGTGATGTGAACCGTGAAGGGGTCTATATGGACACAATGAGGAGGGCGGCCAGGGAGTGTGCACTCGCACACTAGACTGCACCCTAGTCCAGCAACACGGCTGAAACCAGAGTACTGTTTTCTTTATATAAGAAGCCCTTATAATCTACGCATACTTGAACTGACTGAGGATTAAGTAACTTTGAGGCGCATGTTTCCCAGGCTGATTTGCATTTACAATTAGCATACTAGATACTCTCTGTCCAAGCAAACTACAGTTCAGGGAAGGCATGCATTTTTCATCAGCGCTGGGAAATCGAAGCTCGTGAACAGGTGACCTCGATGTCGCTAGTACCGTACACCACTTCCTGAACTACAGGAGCCCCCGTCGCTCCAGCACAATGGTTGGTGTGCCTCTTAAGCCGTGGCCAGAGCCATAGATAGAGAGAGTTGCGACACTCTTTGATGTTGCCGCCACGATCAAAAGTTCCAAAAAAACCTGTGCTGAATGGCTGAATCGCAGGAGGGTGGGATGTACTTCGGATGCTGGAAGGTGTAATCAATTAACTCATTGACTAGTGACCAAGAGATTGGCTGTAAACAGTTCCAAAAGCCCCATAACGAGGAAATAGCCTGGAAAAAGCACTGCCATTTTTTCCTATGGAGGTCTATGGGAGTGTCGCCACTCTGTTTTATCTACCGCTCTGGCCGTGGCCTACTAGTTAGGGCTTCCAGCTTGTAACCAGAGGGTTGCCTGTTCGATCCCCGACCAATCCACGACTGAAGTGCCCTTGAGCAAGGAACCTAACCCCTCACTGTTCCCCGAGCGCCACTGTATGAAGGCAGCTCACTGCTCCAGGTTAGCGTGTGCTTCACCTCACACTGTGTGTTCACTGTGTGCTGTGTGTGTTCACTAATTCACAGATGGGATAAATGCAGAGACCAAATTCCTTGTATACACAAGTACACGTACATGGCCATTAAGCCTGATTTGGCACTCTATAACGGCCTGATTAATGAAGCAAACCTTCAATCTCTTTTGATTTCAATATCAGTGGAACTCACCTGGTTAAATAAAGGAGAAATGAAGCAAAGACATGTTGCTTTAGGAGCACAGAGGGGAGGGGTGAGGTGTTATCATCTATTGAGCTCAAACAGCAAAATTAGCCAGAGAGACTTGACATTGTAAGGGGGGGGGGGGGGGGGTGCTGACCTTAAAGCTGGTGGTGATGGAGGCGTACTTGTTGTCGGCCGTCTCCGGGTTTCCGATGAGGTAATCCCAGCTGGTGAAGAGCTTCCAGCTGAAGGTGAAAGCGCCATCCTCTCCTCCGTCTCCCCCCTCGTTGGCATTCTTCGCCATGCTGGCATGGGGGCACACAGGGGGCAGACTCAGTGGTTAGTCAGCAGCACTGATGAAACAAACACACACACACACACACACACACACACACACACACACACACACACACACACACACACACACACACACACACACACACACAATACCCACACTCACTCAATCACAGGCACGCACTCTCTCTCTAGAACAAACAAACACACCATTTTGATACACACACACACACACACACACACACACACACGCAAACTCACACAACCTGGGTTCACACTGAATTGGTCAGAGTTGTGCAATCAAATCAAATAGAACACTGAGGATCTGGTAGATGATTAACAGAACACAGCTCTACCTTGTTATCCATTTTTTTATCTTCTATTTATTATTTATATTTTTTGTACATTATGAATCACATTCTGATGACAACCATCAGGCTTTACCCAAATATTCCAACTCCAACAAGGAGATAGGAATTTTATCCTCTATTTTTTAGTGCTTATCAAAGGGATAGGACTCACGTTCTGATGACAACCATCAGGCTATACCCAAATATCCCAACTCCAACAAGGAGATAGGAATTTTATCCTCTATTTTTTAGTGCTTATCAAAGGGATAGGACTCACGTTCTGATGACAACCATCAGGCTATACCCAAATATCCCAACGCCAACGAGGAGATAGGAATTTTATCCTCTATTTTTTAGTGCTTATCAAAGGGATAGGACTCACGTTCTGATGACAACCATCAGGCTATACCCAAATATCCCAACGCCAACGAGGAGATAGGAATTTTATCCTCTATTTTTTATTTCTATTCTTTTGTGCTTATCAAAGGGATAGGACTCACGTTCTGATGACAACCATCAGGCTATACCCAAATATCCCAACGCCAACGAGGAGATAGGACAAGGGAAGCCTGAACTGTAGGAGCCCTATAGTCCGCTTGTCATTGTAGAAGCCATAAAACAGGACAGAGTATTTACAATAACCCTGTGAACAAAAGGACAAGATAAGGCGGTTAGGAATAGGATGGAGAAAGATTCAGCAGAGAGATCATCTGATGATCCTGTATTGTGCACTGCAACCCCACAGCCCAGCAGAGGATTCAGGAATAAAGCACTCACACCAAACTCAAAGAGGACGGAGAAGTCCATAGCCCGAGCTTGGTCTGCTCGCGGGACTGTCTTTCGAGGTATGGATCCATAAGGCAGCCCCATTAAGACCTGAAAACACACACACACACACACACACACAGAGAGCAGTGTAAGTAGACCATACCATACCACATTATCCTAGTTCATGTCCATTGAATTTTGAGTAAATAAAAAGAATTGGAATACATATATGCAATCATGATGGACAGCATACTGACCTCAGGAATAACGACTAGTCCAAACACAAAGCCAAAGAGTATAAGATTCAGGCCATACATCCATCGGAGAAAGATGAAGTAGGAGGCTACTGAGGACCCAAAGTGACCTTTGGGACAATGGAGATAAACAAAAGACAACATTATCATTTATAAAAACATTCATAAAATGCTTTTTGACAAAGAATTAGTGACAGGTGTTACGAAAACACACTTTCAACTTCTTTGATCTTCCTCTCCCATGGAATGCAGGCGGTCTTGAAGTTGTCAAAGTCTCTTTTGAACTTGATCCATTTCTGAAGAAAAAAAAACCATCCACACATAGTTCACACATAAAAGTCTGCTTGTTGATTGTTCTAAACTGTTGTTTTTGAAAAGTAGTGTAGGTTTACGATACCTTTGTCATCATGACTTTGAATGCATACAGTTTCCTTCCCTTCCCTTTCCCCAGAGCGCCTTCGAACTTCTCCACAAAGCTCTGGGCCTCCCTAGTATCCACATAAAGACAGGAGAAAAATGACTACCCAATGCATGATGCACTAATATGCTAGTGTGTGTGTGTGTGTGGGGGGGGGGGGGGGGGGTATATTCATCCTGTCAGCAATGGTGACAGTGACAGATTCATAGTCCTCTGTCAGGTAAAAAACTAAAACATTTTGCACACCTCTTACTGAGAGATACGTCGCAGCAGACCAAAGACCACCAATGTAGTAAAGAAAGTCGTACGCTATTTATTACAGTATATCAACGTTTCGGTCAACGTTGCTACTATAAATTGCTTATGAAGTGGACAGCATGTGGGAGTTCCTTCTTTACTAGTTCTATAAGAGACAGAGATGTGACTCACACAGCTGCTGAAACTTGAGCCTGCATATAAATGAGCCAATACATGTTAAGTATCTGTGAATGAAGTCTTTGAACCACCAGGATGGTCTCTTAATTATTGATGTCAGTATATTTAAGAAACGTGTTATCTAAGAGCATAACTCTACATTCATTAAGCGTGCACACCTAGACAAACAGCTATGGAGCCTCATCCCCATTTTACACATTTACAAAACAGAACTTATCCAAAAGATCAAAATGATCCTCATTAAAAAGATTGGACCACGCTGACGCAATGGTACTAGGACACGCCTTATGGAACAACTCGCAAAAACCACAACGGGGGTCACAGGAGACCAAAAGCTTCCCATGGCCTACAGCAATACATCACCTGTAACCTATACCTGCTCTCTGACCCCGGGCACAGTTACAAGCACACATGCTCTTACGGGCCCCCAGCCCGAGTACACGGGAGTCTTATCTGGAGCCCATGGCTCCTGTCTAGCCAGCTGGAAGGCCTTTAATTGATCCCGCTCTCTTATGTCACGCTGTGCACACACACTATGTCAGTCTGCCTGGAGTAGAAGGAGAAGCTATGGATCTTTCAACAGCATCGCTGCTGGAAATACACAGATGGAGAGTAACTGGAGCAAAGCCACTATGTCCCATACTGCTTTGCAGTGATGGAGAGTAACTGGAGCAAAGCCACTATGTCCCATACTGCTTTGCAGTGAGAAAGCTATGAAGACATCCTTAAATATCAACACCACCAACCATGACGCAAAACAAGGGATAGGGCAACCGTTTTAACATTCCAAAGCCGTTTATAGGAGTAGGCAAAATACTTGGCGGGGCAATCACATCAGCAGCTGAGTTACATACGATGATAAATATTCTGATGCTTTAATTCAACAAAACAGAGGTCACTGTGGCAGTCACTACATGAATCATTTCAAAATATGTCACACGTTGAGCAAAACCATGAAGATCCTCCCAAAGACAAACGCAAATGAAAACACCTGAGTTGAAAGAGGCCAAGCAGGCGATGTAATGTGTGTGTACACAAGCAGATGGCGTTTTACTTCAGGGCCGCGAGTCTCCTCTTCATGCGCCATGGCTTGTTCCGCAGAGTGGCGATCATCTTCTTCTTCTCCTCCACCTCCTCTTTCAGGGCGGCCATCTCTCCCTCCGACATCGACTCGTCTTCCTCATCACTGTCGTCGTCGTTCGATGAACTGTCAGGAGAGAATGAAGCCATCAGAGAGCACCATCTGGCTGGTAGAAGGGTCTCTAGTGGGACCGGGGGACAGGCTTTGCAGGTTGGACCAACCAGAGGAGGGTAGTAGATGAGGTAGAAGCTGCGTGTTTGGATGTATGCATTGGGCTCTTCCAGCTCAACAGATGGAAGGCAGTGTAGCATGAATGGGAGAGAGCAGCTATCAGGATAGATAGCTGAAGAGCAGCATGTCTCGCAAGCAGTCAGGACATGCACTCATCAACAGAAATCAGTGATCACATAAGATAGGGAACTGCATGGCTAAATTCATTTGACAGTTGTAAAAACATTTCACTGGAGGTAGAGAATATCACACATGTGCACATGCCCAAAACTGGGTGGCATCTAAAGATAGCCACGACAATACTACTTAAGCAACATGTAACAGATTTTACGTAGCTTCCACAGCTTGATGCTTAGGCTTACAAAACAGAAACCAAACTGGAGCCAAAGGTATGTGGGGCAGGAAGCAGACAGCATGGCCAAACATGACATGAACTCAGAGGATACTGCACCTGCTGTCCTTTCCCTTCTTCTTGTCCTTGTCTTTGTCATTGCCCCCCTTCCCTGCACCCTTGGCCCCCCCTCTCTTCTCCTTGCTGTTCTGCTCCTGCTTCTCCTGCTTGCTGGCTCCTCTCCCTCCCTTCCTCTTCTTCCCTCGTTCCTCCTCGCTCTCCTCCTCGCTCTCCTCTCCCTTCTTCTTCTTTCTGCCGGCGTTCCTTTTGCCGCCCCTGTTCCGACCTTTCCTGTCGTCCTCGCTCTCGTCCTCGTCCTCACTCTCCTTGGCTTTCTTCTTGGGCCTCCTCTTCCTGGGAGCCTCCTCCTCCTCGCTCTCCTCCTCGCTCTCTTGCTGCCTCCTGCGAGGAGGTGGTTTATTGGGCTTCCTGTTGGCTCTGGCTCTCCTGGTCCGGTGCTCTGAGGGAGGAAACATTGCAGCATCTCAAACACAGTGAACAGCGCTGCGGTCTACCGTGTCCAGACGAAGGAGCTGTGCCCAGTTGCAGGAATCTGTAGCTCCAACCACTTTAAACATGATATTGCTACATGCTGTATCATCAGATTAAAAGTCTATCCAAAATGATTGAAAGCATAATAAGCATAATAAGCATAATAAAATATGCTTTTTTACTAAACACAGAACATGACATTTAGCCATGTTTGCAACACATGACAGGCAATAGTTTGCATCACACACAAAAGCAGAATTTGGAGAGCAATTCTTTTTTCACAGCTCTGAAGACCATGAAGGGACTTACCATCATCGTCGCTGTCCAGCACGGCATCTATTTCCATCCCCACTGTGACAAACAAACAAATAGAAATGTGGTTTAATTGAGAGAGCCCAAGCGCTTAATCTCAGACTGGAGGAGAACTGAACAATGTTGTCGTTTGATACTTCTTTCTTTTCCATCCCACCCAAGTGTTTGGGCTACTGTTACAGTGCCAGTGACATCAGTACACTCGGCTTACGAGATTGTTGTCTTAAGAGCAAATTAAAGTCCATGGATAAAATATTTAAAAAGGAATAGTCAAGGTGATGACCCACCATCCTCTATTACGGCGATGTCGTTTTTCCTGCGAGGCATTCTGAGTCTAGCTCTGGAGTGGATGTTCCGTCCTCCTGCGTTGCCACCCGAGTGAGTGGCAGGTGCTCGGGCTACGGCTCATTCCCAGGTGCGTCTGTGTGTAGACTAAGAAGAGTCTCCTTGACAACGAGTGAGAGTCATCTGAAGGCTTGAGGTTGAAGGGGGAAAAAACTCATGATATATATATATATATATATATATATATATGCAAACACACGTTTATGAAGATGTGGTATTTTCTGCTGCCTAGCCCACCTATGATTTGCCGTTTTTGTGTATGGAACCGTGCTTGCCATGGAATGCTACATGGCCTTGAATTTGGCTACGAAAACAATGCGCAAAAATGCGTAATTTTAGCACAGAACAAAACTCTGACAATATGGCACGTAGTACGTCACGGGACTCAAGGCATACAGATTAACCTTTAAAAAAAAAGATAGTTTTGTTCAGCAAATAGCTCACGATGTATTTTTCAAAGTCTGCTACGTGTTCCCCTTAATTAAGTCGACACATGTCGCCCTTATGTTGGCATGGCTTTGTTGACCTGTTCAATAATTGAAAGGGAACTGGAAACTAGACCACCAGGCTATGTGAAGCAACCGCTTGATCCTCCTGAAATTATGTCCTCGTGGATTTTAAGCCGGTTAGCATGTGTTCTACTGACCAGGCCACCTTGTCTTCCTTTCTCTGGCACAATCAGGCTTTCCTTGGGGAAGACTCATTTTTCACTCTGCAAGCGTTAAGGTGGCGCAACGCGGCGCGTAAAAGTGCACCTAGAATGTCTACCCACGTTTTTCCAAGGATGCGACGTCTGTTAGTTGCACGCGCAGGAAAGAGCAATGTTCAAAGTAAGCCCACATCCACTGGTTTGTTTCATCGTCTAGTCTTTGTAATTTAACAACATTAACTAGTAGCTGTAGTTTTAGTTACTTGCATTTAAAAAGTTACTAAAATAAAGTGAACAGAAAATGCGTCCTCCGCGTAGTGACGTTTGATGTAACCGTCGTTAACAGCTTTAAATAAATAATGTGTGTAGTATTGTCACCATTACGTGTGTGTGTGTGTGTGTGTGTGTGTGTGTGTGTGTGTGTGTGTGTGTGTGTGTGTGTGTGTGTGTGTGTGATAAAGATCTACCCGGTTCCACTAACACCCACTATAAGATATTATGAAAACGCCATGGTCTTGTTTTTGTTTGTTTGTTTGTTTGTTTTACAGTTTATTTACAGTGTAACTGATGTATACAGACTATTCATTCGATTGAGAGAAAGAGAAATGTTCACAGTTATCTTTTTTTACAGTTAGGCTGACTTACGAATCAAGAAAAAGCTCAGTGTTGTAATCTACAGTACAACTCAGTTGTTTACAAAAATTAAGGACTTCCTATCAAAGGGTCTCAAATTACTTGAATAAATGTTTAATGATAAGCTGGTCATTAATGTTGTATTGGCATTGAAATGTTAATGAAACTGATGTGCCAACTCTGTAATGAATAAATGTCAGGGTGGCGTGAAATTGAATTCTCAGACTCATATGATGACTGATGTGAAAGAACTGTTCCTTCTCTTCATCTGGGCTCAAGTAAAACTGACCATGCAGCATTGCCCTGTATAGGGTAGGCTGGCCAGGAAATGGTCCTATGCTTTTACCACAAACAGGGAAGGATTCTAATCCTTCCATCAGTGAAGTGAAAACACTGAGCTGCTGCCAAATCTGCTTGCTTGGGAAAAGAATCCAATCTGGAGACACTCGACACCCGCTTGGGCCGGGGTAATTTTGAGAATACTTTGCACTGAGATGACTGTAGTCACCTAACACTCACTCCCCTAATGTGCATGGATTTGATCATAAGGAGGAGTGTGAAACTGAGAGGTGGTCGCACGTTGAGCCAGGAAATCAAGCTCGTGCCGACTCTGATTGAATTTGTTGATACAAGAGTCTCAGCTTTGTCTTAAACATGGAATGTACATCTCAGGGGTAATGGTCTGTTTAGTCTATGGCATTAGACGAAATGATTGTGTGCTATTCTGCTATATGAAAAATATACAACTAGAAGAGCAACTGTCTAATTTCTTTGTCATTATCAACACAGCCTTGACCATGTTTGCCTTGCAACCAAGTGAATGCAGTGAAAGACAGCTCGGACAAACAGAAAGTGTCTATTTATACCCTTTTAACCTTATGCTAACCTGAAGAGTCATTTTCCCCAGTGATGCAGTAAGAGCCATAGACTAAGCTAGAGTTACCTATTTGCGATCTACTGATGCCGTTTGTTTGGGTTTGTCGCTTGGACTTGTGGTGCACCAGACCATGATGATAAAGAGATAAGCAGGAGTTTAAAGGACTTCACATAGCGCTATGAAAGTCACATTGGGCCATTTGGTCCAAGTGCATGTAACAGGACCATCTATTCTCCCTGCCAAAGATAGAAAGGCAGACATTTCCATTCCCCGGGGCCAACTTGTGTGTCTATCAGCTTTTGGCTGCAGTCTCTCTGCTTCAAATGGCACTTCAGGCCAAAGGACATTCAGCCCAACAGTTGCATTGCACGTTTGGTTGCAAAAAAATGAAGTCAAGTCCACTTCTCCATCATCCTGATTATCCAGGAACAAAAACAAAATTAAGAACGGAAATTCTTGAACATCCATTATGTCCATTTCCTGCTTGCTCTTGTCGGTCAGTGTTGTAAATGAGTGTGTCTCGGTCATTAGGATGCTGGTCGATGTGGAAGGCCTGGTAGGTACCCAGGCATACCAGCTCCTCTTGGGACTGGAGGTCTGTCCATGTATCTGTGGGGATAAGAAGGTCTACAATGGTCCTTTGTGGTGTATCCATTCTCTCTCTGGTCAGTCGTACCATTGCTGTCGTTCAGTCTTCTGTTACCTGAAAGAACATTCCAGAGTAAGGGGAGGGGAGTGTGAGAAATTGTTTTACGTCACTTTTCTTGATTCCTGCTCGACTACAGTATGTGTCAACAGTTGCCGCATTTTGAATTTCTGAGAAATATCTGATGAAATATCCTCCAAACTGCCTTTAGCCTGTATGATTTTTTATCATTATTACTATCATTATTTTACATTCTTGTTTTTTATTAAAAATGTACAATCAACTGTATTTTTTAATGTAATTTTAAAAATGCCTCCACTAATACTTCACTAAATGTCTCCTAGGCTGTTTGAATGGGATCCTGTCCTATGATGTAATGTAAGGTAGATCCATAGGCTACCTCTGCTTGAAGTATTGTTGTTGCTTTGTGACTGCTGTTCTTGTGATGCAGTATTTCTGGCCTCCTCCAGGTCAGTCGCTGCCTTAAGAGCAGCCCTCTTGTTCTTCTTTTTATTTTCATCATTTTGCTTTGGTAAAATAAACACATTAAGCACACACACACACACACACACACACACACACACACAGAGAGAGAGAGAGAGAGAGAGAGAGAGAGAGAGACAGACAGACAGACAGACAGACAGACAGACAGACAGACACACACACACACACACACACACACACACACACACACACACACACACACACACACACACACACTTTGAATACTTATACCTATTATTTATTCTATGTTTCACACTGTATTTCTACTGAGTGTATGTTGTTGAGAGCGATTTTCTTAAATAAATTGCAGTAATGTGATCATGATAATACTACTGTAAAAATCAGCTTATTATCAGGATATTGCATGGCTTTACTGCCACCCAGAGGACACTATTGGTTACTACATGTAATGTAAATATGACATTAGAGATAGTCTGGTGGTTACAGTATATGTCTCAAGATGCTAATGTACTGAAAAATAGAAAGGGTTAATATAAAGAACTTACTGTTTGAAGTTTCTTTTTAAGATCAAGGTTGGACTGTTTGTATGTCTTCGATATGGAGTGAAGATAGTATATTGCTAATCTAAAATAAAGAGTTATTTATTTAATACTGCACACTTTTACATATCTACTGAATGTCTCCTAGTCCATAACAACATAAGATATGCATCCCTGTCTCTTCTTATGACAATATTAGAAGTTACTGATACTGTAGATACTAAAGATAAGGGGTTTTAGTATATAGTTTTAGATGGCCTAATGTCTCAAGGCAATGTCCACTTACATCATCAGCAGAAGGAATGGCAGGACTAGGCCAGGGTTGGACACATAGCTGAACACCTTCCCAAACCATGCTGGAAAATCATTCTCCAGGGTCTCCTGGATTACGTCAAACATCCGACTTTTCCCACTGCAATGCCCATGTGGGAACAGGAAGTATTTTTGCTCACTTTAACACCCATGGAAACTTTTTTTTTTTTTTAAGTATATATTTGTTTGCCTTTTATTTGGACAGGACAGTGAAGTATTGCAGGAAGCAAGTGGAAGAGAGAGATGGGGTGGGATCGGGAAATGACCAGGTCAGACTCAAACCTCCCTGTGGACACTTGAACCTAAGACATTTCAGACACGGCAGCCAATTGCTCCTTTCTAATCAGTAGATTTAGATATTCTGAGCTAAAAAT
>NC_085001.1:5497223-5592223 GCF_963854185.1 Sardina pilchardus | reverse complement strand
TTCAAAAACATAATTCTGCCAAGTCATGTTTTATGGTTTTTCCTCATTCAGCTCAAATCATTTTGCACGGTGTTTATTTCTGTGTCTGCATTTGGATTTATAATTGGATGTTGGCATTACATGATTGATGGGCAAGAAAGCAATTATGAAAATGTAGAGGTTATTGTGTTTGGTGAGTTAATAAAGCTGTGTGTTTGTGTGTGTGTGTGTATCCACATCTGTGTCTGTTTATAAATGCATGTATATGTTATGTGTGTGTGTGTGTGTGTGTGTGTGTGTGTGTGTGTGTGTGTCAGCAGCAGAATACACAAACCCCAAAATCCCACAAGACGGCAAAGTCCATGGCACTTGCTTCGTCCGCTCTGGGAACAGTCTTCCTGGGAATGCTCCCATACGGCCGCCCCATCAGCGCCTGCACAAGGACAACGCAGAGCTTTTGCCTTCTCATTCTTTTTTTTTTTTTTTTTTTTTTTTTAAGTATATTTTTTGGCCTTTATTAGTATAGGACAGTGAAGAGGTGGACAGGAAACAAGTGGGAGAGAGAGATAGGGCGGGATCGGGATATGACAGCAGGCCGGATTCGAACCTGGGTCCCCGTGGGCACTCGGACCCGTAAATGGTACGGACGCTGTAGCCTGCTGTGCCACAGCGCCCCCTGCCTTCTCATTTAACGCCAGCTCATTTAACTCCACACAAATGAGGGTGTCTGCAGTCGTACCTCTGGAACCATGACCAGGCCGAACATGAGTCCAAAGAGAATCATGTTAATCCCATACATCCATCTGAGGAAGATGAAGTAGCTTGCAACAGAGGACCCAAAATGACCTATAGCAAAACCAAGACATCAAGATTCAGTATCACAGGGACCCATTGCATTCTCCTTTTCAAATACTCCAATTCAGTCACTGGCACAAAAAAGTGAATGAGTACTGTCAAGTGATCATTTGCATAATGTAAGCCTGAGGTGGACTCTTACTTTCTATGTCTTTGATCTTCATTTCCCATGGGATGCATGCTGTCTTGAAGTTCTCAAAGTCACGTAGGAACTTCATCCATTTCTGACATGCAGAACAGAGAGAATACATGCTGAAACTACAGACACATATGGTATACTTACTTGTAGATATTTAAAATGAATTGGAGTAATATATTTGCCGTTGTTTCTCATTACTAACATGGTGTTGTCCCTGCTTGCCTTAATACTCCACATGGCTTATAATTCACATACCTTTTGCATCATGACTTTGTAGGCATACAGCTTTCTGCCCCTTCCTATCCCAAGAGCACCCTCATATTTCTCCACAAACTCCTGAGATTCCCTAAAAAAAACAAATACACACACACATAGAGAGAGAGAGAGAGAGAGAGAGAGAGAGAGAGAGAATTTACAATAGTGTATCAGTAAAACTAAACTGTGACAAAGATGGCAAGGTCACACAAGGTCAGTACTATGCCCTGTCAGCATTTTCTGCTGGAAACTACTATCACGCTTGGCGACTACTCACTACTCATTCAAATGCAGGCATTTCTAAAGCATTTATCTGGGTGGGTACGTGAGTGGCCTCAGTACTTGAGGGTTTGGAGCTTCTTCATCATGGGCCAGGGCTTCCCTCTGAGCGTGCCGATGAGCTTCTTCCTCTCGTCCACCGCCTCCTTCAGCTTCTCCAGCTCCTCAGGAGTCAGCGCCCCCACCACCACCACCGCGTCCTCCTCCTCTTCCTCCTCCTCCTCTTCCTCAACTAGTTCCTCCACCTCAGAGGATTCAGAACTGCTGTGTAAAAATGGTTGTGTGAAAAATGAATGCATGGCATCAATACATTCGTAACTGAAATGTATCTGATCGTTATACTTACTATCAAAACACGCACAATTAACCCAAGAAGCACAGCACCTAGGCTACACATGGCTGTAGTCCTCCCAGACAGGCTCTACTAGGCTCTACTCTACTTCATATTGCATCCTGAATTGAAATCTTGACACTGTGTTACTAGTGGTATTTATGGGTGCCTGCTCCAAGGGCTTGTGTTTTGTGAAGGAGGGTCTTTATGGATGCCAGGTACAATGTGACAACCTGAACAGCCGGAGTTGAGCCTGAACTGCTATGATACTAATACATGCATATGTTTGTGTCGTAGTGGAGGCAAAGTTTTTATGTTACGGACACACTGGAAATGTGTGTTGTGACCTAAACGTTTTCTAGTCACACTTACCTGGTTTCCACTTTCTTTCTTTTTTTCTTCCCTTTGTCTGTCTTCTGTGCTTCATCGTCCGGTTTCTTCTTGGCTTTCTTCCGACTGGTCGTTATTTCCTCCTCTGTTTTAGACGGTCTTTGTCTCCGGTGATTCCTGTTCTCCTCCTCTTTCTCTTCCTTAAGCTCCCTCGCTCTTCCATTCCTCCCATGCTTTCTCCGCCTTTGGATCTCTTTGTCCACCTCTTCGCCGTCTTCCTCTATTCCCGTCTTCTCTTCCTCTTTATCTCTCCGTCTCTTGGCCTTCCTTCTCCGCTGCTCTTTCTCAGATTGCTCCTGTGTGTTATTCCCTGATGTGTCTGTGCTCCCTCTTTTACTTGCCTTTCTTTTCTTTTGTCTTTCTCCCTTCTCCCCTCTTCCTCTCCTTCTCTTTGCCTCTCGGTCTGTGTCCTCATTGTAGTCAGTATTGTAGTCTTCTTTCTCTACACCCCCAGAAAATGCATTACTCATAGATTTGCAAATTAAAGCATCCATATTTTTACGCACTGCTATATGTTTATTAGAAAAAGGACAATAGGGCCTCCTTGGAAATTACATTTAATATGTCACGTTGAATTGACAGTCCACATTTCTCTTTTTTTGAACGTTAGTCTTTATCTTTACTTCCTGTCATTACAGTAGATCCTCTATTTTAACTTATTTCTTTCCAAATTTCAAACTCCACCTTCTTTCTTGGAACATTTTGCACTATTTCTCCAGCGGTTCCTGGAAACCAGTCGCAACTTACACCTTGGGTGTGACTATCATGGCATGGGAGATATATTACAATGGTAGTCATTTAGCCAGTTGGCACAACATGAAGGACATTCCGGGCAAGACAAGATTCTTACCTGCATTCACCTCAATGCTGACTGAAATTGCACAGAAAAAGCAAGGCTGATGAGTAAAAAAAATATATATTTATATAAATATGTGAAATACTTCACAATCTTATTTTGGTTTGCTTTTGCCACCATGCGTAAATGACCCAGCCCGGGTCATTCTGCTGCGCTTGTAACCCAACCTGTATGTGATACATGGGCCATTACACATGCAATAATGTTTTCACAAAGGGCACAAAAGAAGCTTTGATGAGATATCTCCCCGTGCAAGGCCACACAAAGATGTTTGGGGGAGGGAGGGGGAAAGGTCAGAGGTCAAGACAGTATTAATGGGCTTCCAACACACAACATAGAACAGTTCTACAAGTGGTGCAGATGAATGTCAGCTATATGATCCCAAGTGTTTGTGCAAATGTACCTGTAAAGGTATCTGCAAACATGCCACTAAAAAGTAAGTGAAAGATGAATAACTCTTTAAGACTGCAGACTGATGATGGATGAGTTGGATTCTAGAACATGTGTATATATATGTGTGTATGTGCACTTTTAGAAGTTATTGATGTACAATAGCTACATGTCTGACAATTACTGAGGCGTAAATGGTACAACATATTAATATGAGTGTTATAACTGATTATTAAATATTAAACTTGTTACAATTTCATCACTCTCTCCATCAGCCTCTAATGACATGAGAAAAACAAATACACATCAGCAATTACCTCTAGTGGTTAAACCACCATTACATTAACAGCAACATAAACATCACCAACAACAAAATCGCAGAAAGTGATGGAAGATGTCGCTTTTGCCTCACCATCACTCTCGGAGGCGACGAGCTTGTCGCGAGGCATCCTCCTGCGGTCGAGCGGCGGTGTGGGTCACGTCGGCAGCCCCAACCCTGGACTGACCCGTGCCTGCCTGCCCGCCCGCCCAGAGATGAGCCTCGCGCATGAGGAGTTCACTTTTTAAGCTGCCATTCAGCAACCGCCCACAGGAACAATAACGGCCCCGAAACTCTAGAACCACTCAATTTCTCTTCCTTTAATTATTCAGCACAGTTATGACTCTCTCCCCCCCCTATTTTAAGGAGAGGGGGTCAACAGGGACTTGGTCAACAAAAAAAAAAAGGGGGGGGGGGGGGTGTTGATGATGTGATAGGTTTGGATGAGAGGTGCTATGATATTAATCAAACAATCGCTCCTTTAAAAATTCCCAGTATACCACACGCACTATGCTACCCGAAGCCATTCAGTGCAATCAGTAGTAATCTACAGTGGTGGCTGCAGTGTTGCCACAGTGGCATCAAGCATGCTTTAGTTCAGTCATGAGAGGTGATAATAGGGGTGAGGTTTTTGGGAGATCACAAGGGAATAACCAGATGTACTGTAGCTTCAGCCCTCACAATCAAAAATCACATTGATGTAACTCATCTTATGTTCTCTTCAAATACAGTTGCAGCTTCTTGGTTCATGTGAATGCAGTTCAGCTAAATGCATATATCAATAAACTTAACTTGATAACAACATATTTATATAACATGGTGGAAACTGATAAATGAATGCTAAAAGAAACAGGGATTAGATTGAGATGAGACAGACCATTTATTACAGTAAACCATTTATTGTTGACAACTCACAGCCAACCACAATTAACACGTTTGGTAAACAAATTTTTGACCACCAGGGGGCGACATGTCCAATGGATTATGTGCTTGGCAGCCAGCAGACAGGGAGGAGACCCTCAGTGGCTAACCGAAAGCCCACTAGAGGCCCTGAGCTGTCAGGCCAGAGGATTTACACGCTGTGATCTCTCAGCAATCAGGAGGGCCTGAGTCCATTAGTCCTCTGGGCTGAAACGTGCTGACGTTGGATCAGTGCGGCCCGCAGTCTGTGTGTGTGTGTGTGTGTGTGTGTGTGTGAGGGAGAGAGAAAATATATACAGTATGTGGGCCTGCTTGAAAGGCAAGCATGCACATGCACTTGCACATGCTTGTGTGTGAAAGCGAGTGTATGTGTGTGTAAGCTTGCATACATGTGCATGTATCTGTGTTTTGTTCAAGTGGATTTTGTGTGAGTGAGTGTGTGTGTGTGTGTGTGTGTGTGGCCACATGCATAGATTGCATACATGTGCACACATCTGTGTCTGTTTATAAATGCATGTATGTGTTTTCCTATACATCTATGCGTGTGTGTGTGTGTGTGTGTGTGTGTGTGTGTGTGTGTATGTGTATGTGTATGTGTTTGTATGTATGTGCGTAGCTATGGATTGTTTTCTTTTTCTAAAGTTAGCCAAAGCGTGTGGGGATTCCATCTGCAGAGAGGTGAGAGAGGCCATCAATGCAACCTGAAACCTTCCAGTGCCCCCAGTTCCTGCAACCACTCCTTATACTCGCACAACACACACACACACACGTGCGCGAGTTCACACACACACACACACACACACTCTTGGCAAAATACACTGCAGTGCTCAATATAGTCCTGTGGTATGACCAGACAGCATATGCTTTGCTTGTCTTTCAGTCTGCAGGTAGCAACATACAGGCCTCAAAAGACCTGCCATACTGCCATACACAACATGAAAAGAAACATTAGGAGAAGGCTTTAATAAGTACCTATAAATGTATTACCAATTATAATGCATTATATAAAAAAGAAATGAGCAATGTCACTTCCTATCTTAGTATCAAACTATACCATGTGCAGTCATCAGTTTTTACAACATGAATGACAACAGGTGGGCTTTATGGCAACCATTCTTTAACAGGTTTCGTTAAGTGACAGGATAATTTATTTAGAATGGTTGAGCTAGTGTAAATGTAAATGTAAAAAATCCTGAAAATATCAACTGATTAGGCACCCCAACAACATGCATGCCACAATAATTCTGTATGAATGTCTCACTTAGATGACTATGTTGCAAAAAGGACAGGGGGAAGAAATCCTATACATAAATACTGAAAATGAAATCACGCCGACAAGATCATCTAACGTATTCCCCCTTTCTCCATGCTGCTGTAGCCGTCCACAAACAAGTAATGCCCTCTTGTTCTTTCACACTACCATTCCCACTGACACAGCATTGAGTCACCAAGCTATTGTCTGTGCTGCTATAGTCTGTCTACCTCCAGCGGCTGCCAACCCCTAGAGCGACATTCATGGAGAAAAATAACATGAAATCCAACTGTGTTACTCCTAAGCACACCTGGGCATAGATGAACAGAAACCCTGCAGGTCAGGTGTGTGTGTGTGTGTGTGTGTTTGTTTGTGTGAACCCCAACCACGCAACACTCCACACAATCTGTGCTGACTCCTCAGGCGTCTGGGACTTGCAGTACATGTTTGTCCTGTGGGCTGTGAGGCAAGCGTATGATTTCAGGCTGTTTACCGCCAGTGATTGATGATCTAGGGCTCTCATGTGCCGCCTTCATGTAAGCGGCCTGTCAGTACAACCAAAAAGTGTGTGTGACGCAGTACTACGGCGGAGCACAGCTGACATGGTGGAGCTATACATGTGTAAACATGACCAAAGACACACACACACACACACACGGGCTCTCTGAGTATTGGAAACTTTGTTGAACTTATTCAACGAGCAAGCTCCAGAGAGAGAGAGAGAGCTCCAGTTACAATGTACTGTACCTACTCGAGCAGCACATGGTTTGTAAATGATGCAAATGACAAGAGTCTCGAAGGTCAACTGATATCCCTGGTCATAATGTCTGTCCCTCTTTCTGTCTTGCTCTGAATAGAAGTGGGTAAATGGGTCACATAAGCTATATTCACCAGCCACGAGATCACCGTATACACAACAACAGATACTTGGCAAGCCTCAGCAAAAACTGCTTCCGAAAGAGCCTGAAGAGATGATCCTTGTTTCATCAAAACACTCCCCAAGTGGGAAGGGTTTGTCTTATCTGAATGAGAGATTGAGCGAGAGAGAGAGAGATCATGTGTTTGTTTGTTGTGAGGATGTCTCGTCTCTACTGGTCAACCGTTTTGCCAACTGCCATTTGAGTTGGGTGATTTCCATAACTGCAGTACACACAGGGGCGCTCCTTCTCAGAAGTGCAGCCATCTTCACCAAACAGGTAAATAGCCAAGTTGGCATGGCCAGCCATTTCACACGGGGAGGTCCAATGAGATAGAGAGAAGGGGAAAAAGGGACATGGCTCAGATAGCAGATGGACCGAAGGTCTTCACAAATCACTCATGAAAACCAAGACCTTTTCTGTCATGGTCAAGTAGGGAAGTAAAGGTCGACTGCTGAACTGAAACAATTTGAATTAGCCAAATTGTTTCAGGTCCCTTTTGGGTGTGTCCCATATTTGTGTAGATCTTAGTATTTACACTTAACCTGTACTCACATTAACATAAAGGAGCCATTGTATCTCTTCAGGTATCAATGGGGTATGTGTTTTGACCACACATCATAGCAAGAGAACTGTAAGCCTTCACAGAGAGAGCAGGCTGAAACTAGTTCAACTAGGTCTGTTTTTCACCCTTTTCCACTCCCATCCCCACCAACCACCCTCCCCCCAGTCCCACCCTCCACCTTTCCGTACAATAACGACACAGCTTTCCTGCGTTCTCCAAGGAGTGCTTTGGGGCTCCGCACTCATGTTACACCATCTCTAAGGAATCCCATACCACGGTAGTGCCTCCATGACGAGGAACGGCTCTGGAGCAAAATTGTGCGGCACGTGTGTGCATGGCCCACCTTGGTGGAAAACAAGGGGAATTCCACAAGGCACAAATTAATGCAGTTCAGCACCCTCCAAACATACCAGACCGACAACTGTTTCAAATTGAAACTGTATGCAAAGCCTAAACTAAGAATAACATTGGCTTTCTGTTCTTGCTTTGTTTTGTTTCAGCGAATCACATTGTTTTGCTTTGTTTTGTTCCAGAAGATCACATACAAATTAGCTCCATTGTCACAGGACAGACAAAAATACTAATCATGAATAAAGTATTATCAGTCAGGGAAATGGGTAGTCAAGCCAAACCAACATGCATACTCACAAACTACCGTGAATGTCCAGAAACTAGGCACTGAAGACTGACAGAGGCTGAAAATTGAAAGAGATTACACTGAGTTTCACCCTGTTTGACCTGAAAACCTTTGTTGACTGCAACAGACGTGCTCAACGAAATTATACAGACAATATAATAAACTCAGAGAATGTCGAGTAGAGGCATAAAACAATTCAAACAAAGAGGTATAAGGTCTCTGTTATGACTGTCACAGGTCGTGAATTACAACAGTGTATGTTTCTCCCAAAGAAAGCCTTTGGCTACTTGACCACTCCACCCCCAACAACTACATGGTAACCAATCAGGACACGTGTACTGAGCAGTGGCGCTCTCAGCCACGCCTCTTACTAAAGAAGGAAACAAACAGTGAGACTGAAGATAGGACAGGGAGAAAGGGTTCATGCGAATAAATCCCCGTCGCCCGGACCGAGAGAACAAGGAGAGGAGAATCCCTATTTACAAGCAAATTTCCTCGCATTTGAAAAAGCCTAATTCCAGCTTTTGTGTATATAGTTCAAATTGACGGGTGAGTACACGTATCAGTGTTTTTTATCTTTCTCTCTCGATGAAATGGCTCGCTTGTTTTTGTCATATAAATTCTATTGACGTCCATGGAAGAGGAGAACCGAGACAGATTAATTCAGTTAACGTTAGACTGAGGATAATGTTGTCGAGAAGCGACGATTGCCTGCTAGGTCATGTCTGTAAAGAAACATAAACGTACTCTTTAACTGTAAATAATGTTAAATCGCGACTTTTTTGTCAATTGTTCGTGTTTGTGACTAACGTTAGCTCGATAATATTAATAGCTCGCGACCTTTTGTTGAATGCAGCATCTGCCTAGCCAAGTCATCAGGCGGACGGGTGGGTCCTGGTAAACAAAGTCTCTCAAGTTGTCACCACCTCTAGAAAGATCACAAGCCCTCGAACGTGACTAGCCACGGGAAGCGCAAAGCACGGGACGTACCCAAGCGGTCGCGTGTTTAGTAACTTGGATTGCCGTGAAAGGCAAATCTGCTGTTCTTAAAACACTCAGTAATTTCCCAGGTCTATCTTATTATGTAACGTTAAACCAAGCTCTGTATTGAACGTCACCATTGCTTTCAACGAGCAACACGTAAAGAACAATTTCAATAAATCCTTTGCAAAATAAGGACAAATGTTCCCAAAACGTAACTGTTCTAGCAGACTGAAATAATAATGTGTAACGTCACGGTATGGCGTTAACGTTAGAGAGGTTTGCTGCCGCAAGAAGCTAACGTTAACCATTTAACCTTCGGCGAGGTAGCTTTGCTAACGTTGTCTAGTGAAATGAGAGACTAATGTGTAATGTTGGTATCGAGCGAAGTGAGTTGGCATTACATCCCCTAACCTTTCAAGAGTTTGCTCTTGCTAGGTAGCCTACCTACCCATTCTGGACAGATAGCTAACGTTAGTTAGCATTCATAGCAGATGGATGGAACAAGTCAGTCCAACCTAAGGTTTAACCAGCTAACTTAGCTAGCGTTACCTGGCATGCATAGCATAGCGTTACACTCACCAAACGTCGATGACTTTTAACGAAATGTTTCAATCAGCAAACACTTGATCTCTAGCTATAACGTTACTGTCAGGATTATTTGGCTAGCTATCAAATGTTACCCCGCATTCACTTTAGCCTGCAAGGTTCTCCTATCCATTCTAGTCGAAGGGAAATAAATCTGTTGTCTGCCTCTGATGTCAACACAACAACGAAGAGACGTCCATAAAAAAGGACTATTACTGAAAACATGTTTGTACAGCTCCTCGCGTTCACTGCTAAGTAACGTTATGTCAACATTTGCATGCACTTGCCAGGTAGCTTGCATTTCCATCGAGTCCACGTTAACGTTATTGTTCTGGAAATATCGTAGTTTGTAGATTCTAGCTGGACGTAGTCTATGGGCCTAAGCGGTGCTTGGCCATCTAAGTTAAATGGGAAGGAGTCAGATTTTTTTGTTTACACTCTACGGACCATGTCACACTGCCTGAGTCACCAAATGCAGCTGTTGTTGACTGGGCCTTGTTTTTTCTCCCCAGATCGACGTATTTACCTCAGCGATGGCTCAAGAGACGAATCAGAGTCCCATACTGTGTACCACCGGCTGTGGTTTCTACGGCAACCCAAGGACCAATGGCATGTGCTCGGTTTGTTACAAGGAGAACATAAACCGACAGCAAAGCAGCGACCGTATGAGCCCCATGAGTCCCTTAGGTAAGTACCTTTCTGGCTGCAGAATCAATGCAGTCGTTCATTCTGACTGTCTCTAACTGCCCCAAAGCCAAGTCACCTGCATTAATCTGGCTTGAGGAAATCAGCTAATGTTTACCCTCGAAAGACCTCCCCCTACCTCTGTTTTGTAGGATGAATGAGTTTCTGCATGAAAGTCCTGATCAGTTTATGTTTGTGATTAAATCAAGTCATTCATCTCAGAGTCCTTACCAGGTCCCAGGGATTATATGAACAAAAGGATACGTGTGTGTGTGTGTGCGTGAGTGTGTGCATGCATGCATGCGTGTGTGTGTGTGTGTAAAAGAGAGATGGGGGAAGATGCCTCCTTCGTTTCCAGTCTTCCATCTCAATTTGTGCTGTGCTAACAAGGGAATCAGTGGCTGACCATCTCTTTGCTTCATCTCAGGTGCTGCTGGTAGCCCAGCAGCAGAGGCCATCCAGAGACTAGAAGCCAGCTTAAGCAAAGCTGCTGAAGCCCCAGCCATGCCCAACGCAGACACCACCAGAGAGTAAGAGCACCCCCATCCAGCAACTGTTTGTACACAAACTGGTTGAATTAACAAATGCAAAGCATAGATCTGTTTAAGTTAACCTGTCATTTTGTGATACGATTGCATAGAGCTGAATGTTGTGGGTTTTCAGAGATGATGGTGGAACAGGGTATCAGAATTGGCCCACTGTTCTAATATGGAGTCCTGCTGTGCCTGATCTAGTTTTCTCTCTCTCTCTCCCTCCCTCTCCCCCGTCTCTCCATCTCAATCTCGGTGTCCTGCTCTGCCCTATTTTGGTCTGTGTAGAACTGTCCCAGCAGCCTCGTTGCCTGTGACACAGCAGATGACTGAAATGAGCATCTCCAGAGAAGAGAAGGTCACGTCGCCAAAATCGGAAGTTGCAGAGCCAGGTAATTTGAGCTTTTTCCACATGCACAGAAATCAATTTGATCAGGAGTGGCCATTAGGAGAAAACTGCTCATGTGTAGATCAATTCTTATGTATTAATGATTGCTTAATAAAGATAATGGACACATGGTTTTACCATGGCGTTACTCGGTGTTCAGTTCAATAACAACCTAATGGCACGTTTCTAAATAACGATCCAGATCTTGACAAACACCCTGTGAAGTGATTCTGAATTGAGCATAATGTAAAAAGGTGGCGAGTGAGTGTGAACTTACACGACCTGAACCCTGGTCTGGGGCCAAAGAAAGGGCTGTATTGTTATACTGTACATGGCCAGTGCATTCGCTATTCAAAGACCGGAGCTAATCTACTGCTTCTAGCCTATGGCAGGTAGGCCTTATCATCTATTCTCAAAAAGGTTTCCTTCCAAACACACCGTCGCCATTTGCATATGACCTAGCTATTCGTGTGAAGTGACATAACGTCTGTGACCATCCACCACCAACAAGCACAGTTCTTAAGTGTACTGTATGTACAATATGTGTATACTAAAATGATATTTTTATATTCATATATGACAAGAACAAGATTGCCCTGCCCTTGTAGGCCAGACACTTTTGAGGTTTGTTGTTATTTTGGGACCTCTCTGTTTCCTCTCTCTGCCCTGTCTGTCTGTGTGTGTTTTGTCTCCAGCCCACAGACATTAAGATTAAGCTCCTCTAAAATAGGCCGCTTTTAAATCACATCAAGGTGCACGTTGTCAGTGCAGGTCCCCGGCCAAAACCGCTCGGCTTCAGGCTACTGCACTCTTAAATCCCCGCCACCCTAAGAGCGTCCAACGAACCTGGACACCTCCAGTGCCTCATCCCTCTACGCAATGGGCTCTACTCTGGCTTTTCACTCCCAGTTTTATAACACATGGCTACACACACACACACACACACACACACACACACGCACACACCACCACCACCACCACACCACACAGACAAGGGCTAGAGATTGCGTTTCATTTGCTTAGTCAGTGTGACAGTTATTTTTTTTCTCTTTAACAAATGCAAATGTGCCCCCCCCCCACCCCACCCCTTCCCTTTCCCTTTCTCTCTGCAGTTGTCACCCAGCCGAGCTCCTCCTCCAGCCTTGCCCTTGCCCAGGCCTGTGACGAGACCAAGGCCCCTGAGCTGCCCAAGCCCAAGAAGAACAGATGCTTCATGTGTCGCAAGCGGGTGGGACTAACAGGTGAGCCCTGAGCCCTGGCTGGCTTGTCTTTGGATGCTTTGGTTGGCCCCTCGGACATTTTTCTTTCTGTCTTCATACCACATGTCTCATTGTTTTTGCTCTTCTGCCTTAAGGTTTTGACTGCCGGTGTGGGAACCTGTTCTGCGGGCTCCATCGATACTCCGACATCCACAACTGCACGTATGACTACAAGGCGGAGGCTGCTGCCAAGATCCGTAAGGAGAACCCCGTGGTTGTGGCAGACAAGATCCAGAGAATATAAGCTCTCCCCCACCTGGGAGAATGTTGGGAACTTTGATCTGAACACTGGCGTTGGAGTGGCTAATGGACAATTAGTTTTTTTTCTGAGCGAAAGAAAACTTTTTTTATGTTTTGAGAGAATGGTGCACGTGCAGCGATCTTAATTGTCTCTTGTTTGTTTTTTTCGTTCCTGTTTGTTGTTATTGTTTTTTTTTTTGAAGGGGGGAGGGTGTTTTCTTTTTTTAGTTTTTTTGGTTTGTTTCGTCCTTTTCCTCTCCTCCCTTCGTGTGTTTGTTTGAATAGATTGTTGCTTTTTTCCCCCTTTTAAACCATAGTCATTATTTCCGTACGTGTTGCATATTTGGCCAGGACACTTTTCAGGGAAGATGGAACAATGTTGCCCCCTCCACAACGATCGCCATCTCGATTGACGGGTCCGAAGCAGTCTGAGAATGCTGTGTGCCAAAAATGCGGACGTTTACTCGGGTGGCCCCGCGGACCAGGATGCAGCCTCGCCCCGGCACCTCTCCTCCGACCCTCCGTTATTTTTAGCCTTTGTGCTCCAGGGGCAGCATCCGCTGTGCCGAGTTTCAATCCGTTGGTTAGATGAGCGTCATTTGATTATGAAAGCCAGTGAGAGGCCATCTTGTAACGTGGAGCGAGCCATCGAGGTGTGAGAACGGCTGAATGTGGACCTGTGCTCTCCTCTCCTCCAGGAAAACACATCTCTCTCTCTCTCTCTCTCTCTCTCTCTGTCCCCTCTCGGGCAGGTCAGCGGGCGAAAGCTCCCGTGTCCTGCCAGTTAAGTGCTTAGTGGCGCCTGTCCATATTTAATCAAGCTATCGCCGCTTGACTTTCCTGAGGAGCTCCCGTCTCAGCCTCGTCTGCCTGTTGGAGACCGAGTCGAGGCTCCGCGTAGACTAACGATCGAAACTGACGCCTGAAGGGCTGTGCTGTCGATTTGAGGAACATGCTTTCCGAAAAAAAAAAGAGCAGATTTTTCTGTGAAGATGCTGATCTAGGACCTGGCTTATTTGAGAAATCCTTTAATGTTCAGTTGAAGCCCAGGAATGTGTGAAGAACTGGGGGTCATTGACAATAATCTTCATCTTAATTGTGAGTAAATGTATTTGTCATAGTTTGTTTTTCTTTGAGAGTGAGTATTACACATATTTTGAATATGTGAGCAGGTACGGTATGTAACCATGGTGTGCGTGTGTATGAGTGCTCGTTTTTTTATAAAGCTCTTCTCCATATCTTGACTCAAGCTGAATTAACCTGGAATAGGCTTGCCATTTTGGTTTGTTTGTTTGTTTGTTCACTAAGAAACACAATAGAAAAAGAATTGTATCGCTACAGTAGTTCTTCCACTATGGACTTTTGGGCTGTTTCTTGGTGTCTTCGTGTTTCGCCGTCCTTTCCCATACCTCTGGTAGATTTGTGTGCGTCATGTACATAAACAAACCTCACTGTTGGTTTTCTTTCACTCATTTAGGGCTGGCTTCAAAAGAAAAGAATTGTATGTATCCGTTTTGAGTTTTACTTTCACCTGTTAGGTATATGCAAATTTGTACAAAGGAAAAAAACAACAACTTACCATGTTCATATTTATGTAATACATATAACCGTGTTATCTGGCATTAAGGTAAACATAGTATCCTGTAAATAAACTGATGTACAGAGATGTCACGGAGTCTGATCTGGTGGTGTTACTGTGCTGAAGGTGAGATGTAATTCCAAGTGCATGGGTTAGCGGCAAACCTGAGTAAGGTGAACTCGACGGTAAACCTCCTGAAAGTTGAGACCTCTGGCTTCAGTCTCCTAGGAAAGGTCTCCTGCAAAGCTACAGAGATCTACTTTTTGGAGATTTACTGCAAACTGTTAGGTTTTGCATTTCTACGTGCCGTAGAAATGCCCTTCTCTGGTGTGAGTCACGAGTGACTTTAGATGCAGAGTGTGCTGCTGACCCACCTGTCACTTGCATCAGGACGTGTGTCTGTGTGTGTCTGTGTGTGTCTGTGTGTGTGTGTGCGTGTGTGTGTGTGTGTGTGTGAGAGAGAGAGAGAGAGAGAGAGAGAGAGAGATGGAGAGTAATGCTGACCCACCTGTCACGTGCATCAGGACGCTTGTGTGTGTGTGAGACGGCCTGTGTTGCTGTGGCAGCTGCTCTTGATGTCGCTAGCCGCGACCCTATGAACGGATTAAGGGAGTGTGAACCAACCTTCCTACAGCACCACCCCCACCTAACACACACACACACACACACACACACACACACACCTCTCTTTGTGTGTACGCGTGGAGAAGGGGGCAACAGGGACAAAGTGACGCTGACCTGGGAACAGCTGTAGAGGTGTCTGTGTCGGCCGGCCCCTGAGGAGTGAGGACAGGTGCTGCTGCCGCTGCAGTCAGACAGACCCAGAGCCCCCCCTCCACACTCGCAGCACCTCCTGGCCAGCTCACGCGTGCACACAGCGGCCTCTGAGGCGCGGAGCAGCGGCCACTGCTGCGACTACTCTGCTCTGCTCTACTCTACTCCATTCTACTCTACTACTCTACTCATCTCTGCTCCGCTCCGCTCTATTCATCTCTACTCATCTCTATTCTACTCTACTCTACTCTACTCTACTCTACTCTACTCTACTCTACTCTACTCTACTCTAGTCTAGTCTAGTCTAGTCTAGTCTAGTCTAGTCTACTCTACTCTACTCTAGTCTATTCATCTCTACTCTACTCTACTCAATTCAATTCAATTCAATGGAGCTTTATTAGCATGACTGTTTGCACAATGTTGCCAAAGCTAGTGTAACAGCTAGTGTTACTCTATTCATCTCTATTCTACTCTGCTCTGCTCTGCTCTGCTCTGCTCGACTCGACTCGACTCGACTCGACTCGACTCGACTCATCTGTACTCTACTCTACTCTACTCTACTCTACTCTACTCTACTCTACTCTATTCTCCTCTACTCTACTCTACTCTACTCTACTCTACTCTACTCTACTCTACTCTATTCTCCTCTACTCTACTCTACTCTATTCTCCTCTACTCTACTCTACTCTACTCTATTCTACTCTACTCTACTCTACTCTACTCTACTCTACTCTACTCTACTCTACTCTACTCAGCCTCGCCGGCCAGCTGTCTGTCTGTGTCTGGGCTCCATCATCCGCAGCTTGTTTTCTCTCTCTCTGTGCACCCTGTTCCCTGCATCCCTCATACACTCTCTCTCTCACACTCTCTCTCTCTCTCTCTCCCTCTCTCTGTAGTGCTTAGAGGCAGGGGGATAGTGTCAGCGCATGTGCTTGTGTGTGTCGGAGGGGGAGCCAACACCAGGCTCTGTGTGTGACGTCACAGTGACGGCCTGTGACAGATGTGGTGAGCACATGAATGGGCCTCAGTGCGTTCGCTCAGGGAGGGGACGGGCGGGCAGGCGGGGGGGGGGGACGGGCGGGGGAGGTCACGACCCCACAGTGGGAGGTGAGCTTAGGGAGAAGCCAGATGCAGTTATCACATGATTTCATATGGCGGACGACTGGCAAGCAGGTTATTTAATGGGCTCCTCTGCCATGGCCTCGGCCCCAGCAAGTGAGTAATGGGGCCACGTGCCATTCTAGAGATGTAGGGATGGAAAGGGGAGAGGATGGAGGGCACCAAGACACTCGAGTGCAGACCGCCAGTTTAAAGTGGAGCTCAAGAGTGCCATTTCAGTTTAGAAACACTCCACGATGGCTGCTGAATCTCCGAGTCAAATTCAGATCAATATCTAGTGAAGTGGTCCATGCATGGGTTACACTGTGAAAGCCTCACAATATCTACTTATATTTGTGTTGGATTTATATTTAACTTTATATTTATTTGATTTGATTCGGATGTGTATCTCAAGCTGTCTATGCTCCCCTGTAAGGCAAGAGCTCGTCAGGAAGGCTGGGGAGGGTCAGTATGGTGCGGAGGGCGTGTGTGGGGAAAGGGAGAGTGAGAGTGGAGAGTTCAAGCAGTAGTCAGGGTTCATGGTGGTGATGGGGAGCACCAGATGACGTGTGTGTAGTTCTCCACCTGAATGACACAATGTGCGCGCGCGCGCGCACACACACACACACACATACACACACACATACACACACACACACACACACACACACACACTTAAATGGAACTTACTCATCATGCACTCTCTCATGTTTTACAGAGGGAGAGCCAACAGCACACACACACACACACACCCACACTCACGCTTACTCACCTTCTTCCTGGACTCTCCAACACACACACACACACACACACACACACACTCTCTCCTTCCCTCTCTCTGCCTGTCGTATACCTGAAAGCACGATTAGCCGTAGCTTTTACAGCAGGAGTATTTTAAGGTCCTGTGCCACGCCGAGACAAGAGGATGAGCTGGAGTTGGAGGAGTAAGACTCTGTTAGGAGATATGAGTTCAGTGGTATTCGAGGACAGGAGGGGGGGGGGGGGGGGTTCTATCGGCGGGCGATATGAGCTCAGAGGCATTTGAGGAGAGGGTGAGAGGGTGAGGTGGTGACGCCACTGGGTGGCAGTGAGCACAGCGGAGGCCATTGAGCCCTCCAGATTAGATGAGGACAGGATTACAGGAGATTTGGGTAGTTCATTGAGTAGTCGACGCGTACGCAGAAAGAGAGAGAGGGAGAGAGAGAGAGAGAGAGGGAGGGAGAGAGAGAGCTGTCTGCTCTTTGGGTTGCCCTGGATTAAGGAGTCTCCTCCCACTGTACCATTCATCTGTTTTAACACTACTTGTTTTGAGAGGCACAGACATTTTGCTGTGGCTGCTTTCAGCTGCCTCATGTTGGCCCGTAGCCTGGTTGGTGAACTCTGTCTCTGTCATTTGCCAAATCCAATATGTGAGTGCAATCAAGCTACGGGAAAGTGTGAGTGGTGTTGGTGTGTGTGGGAATGTTTCTGAGAATGCTTGGTGAAGTCTAGTCAAGGACCCTTCAGCCAGACTAATCTGGCTTGGGCTGAGTCAGCGCTTCAGTGACTCAAACGTGCGAGGAAGCAAAAAAAAAAAAAAAAAAAAAAACCTCACACACACACACACACACACGGAAGGGGAGGGGAGGGCAGGGGAGGAAAGAGGCAGAAAGAAGGAGAAAGGTCCGTGTGACGCCAGCGTCGGCTCTGAGCTGGCCCCGCCTGGTTCACACACTCTCTCCGCCCATCTGCCCGCCCACTCACATGGTCTCAACTCATGCCCTGTTCTGTGGTGTCTCATTCTTTCGTCCTCTCCCTCTCCCTCGCTCTCCTCTCCTCCCCCTCCTCTCTCTCTCGCTCTCTCGCTCTCTGGCTTCCCAGTGCAACCCCTCCCCACGCTATCTAGTTGTTGCACACTCCTCTGCTTATTTTGACACTTTGTCTCTCTCGCGTACTGCAATTTTGGAGTACACAGGCATTTTGCAATATGGTATGTGTGAGAGGGCGAGGAACTCTCTGACAGATGGTGAAGTGACGAGCGTGTGGGATGTTATCTGCTCAGTGACACCTACGACACCTCTTGAACAACCTCCCAAGAATGTAAAGTAGAATGATGAAATCTGAGGTGAAAAACAGCAAGACGTTCTTTTTTTCCCCTATTTTCCCTGGTAACATGTGGTTGTAAATATTTCTGAATGGTTTGCCAGTTTCAAAACGGGATGTTTTCTGTGGTTCTAGAGAGAGAACTGCAGAAAGAGAGAGAGAACTGCAGAAAGAGAGAGAGAGAGAGAGAGAGAGAGAGAGAGAGAGAGTTGGGGTAAGAGGGGGGGAAATGGGGGAGTGAGAGAGAGGGAGAATGGGTGAGGTTGTGTAGTTTAGCGTGAGTGGCTAATGTTCAGCTGGTAATTGCTGCAGATCATGCTTGGATGAAGAGAATTGTTTGTTTCTTCCTCAAAGCCACTCAGCAGGCCAGCTTGGCCAGGAGTACAGTCCCCCTGATTATTCACACTGAACAAGGGTGAGGGCAACCGATCTGCACAAACAACAACTCTCACACCACACATTTCACACATATGTCACAAGATGCCACAACAAAAACAGAAAAACTACAATGACATGATGATGAGGGAAAGTCCATTGCTTCATCTGGATAGTTATTGTCACGGGTGAACTTTAACATGGCTACTTGTACCATTAATTTGTATCAACTGTGTCTTTCTTCCCAGCGTGGTTTATTTGAAGGATCATTAATGAATGGATGTTACAAAACCATATCAGTTGCTAATTTACCCTTATTTATTATTTTCCTGATGGATTCTTACTGCGTCAAACAACAGTGTACACTGTACAGTTTAAGCATGCACTAGCTCCCTCTTGTGGTTATTATAGCTTATTACACTACATGAGGTCACACTCTTTTGAAAAAAAAAAGAGGTTTCTTTCTGAGTCATTCTTACTTTGTTGGTCACGCTTCCACATTTTGCATTTGTGTAATGATTACAGAGCCAGACTGGGAGCCAGCTGGCTGTGGCAGGGCAGAGAGGGCCTTCAGAGGACCGAGTACGTAGCATGTCAGCCACAGACGGGGCAGGTGAGACGGACAGGACTCCAGCATGGGGACACGGGTCAGAAATAAACACAGGGAGACAGGGGCTGGAGGACTGGCAGACTGGTTTTATAATGCGCAGCCACATTCATTAGCTGGCAATGTCGCCCACTCTGGCTCCTGATGTACAGGTAGACTATACGTATTATTTTATAGATGATGTTTCAGCCCCATGAGTTTATTCAGATTTCTCTTTTTAAAATGACATATTTTTCATAAGGAGGCCGCAGGCCTGAAACCTCGTCAATAAGATAATATACAGTATAGTCCACAATACAGTATCTATACAGTATCTAGTCTATAATATCTTTCTTCCGGCATCTTGCGGACAGTTGTTGGTGTGAGTTCCTCTTTGTTTATAAAGCATCACAAAACAACAACAAAATGAGTTTACACTTTGGTTTAATTGAAAGGTACTGGTGCATTGTCCCAACACTGACAGTGTAAAACAGCTTTAAGGTAACAGAAGAATTAGAATATTTGGTTTTCCATTTAGCATTTTCAGTCATATCAAATAAAAAATGTTGTTTAAAACTATAATGTATAAAGCAATTAATTAAAATATTGCACACGAGCAAATGAAACACATTTTAAAAAATAACTGCCACGTACAAGACTTAAAGCAACAATAACACAAAAAGCACAATTTCTGAAAATGTAACATGTTATAACATATGCACCATATCTGCATAAAATCATTCATGATCATTTTAAATCAACCTGAGTATACAAAAGATAAAGGGTGAGCATCAACCTGATTTATAAAGGGAACTGGAGAGTGCTCAGCTCTCTATTCAGATTTTGCAGTTCCGTACTTTCCCAGCTATTTCCAAACGTATTACTTTCAATCTACTTTCTCAAATTTCCCAATTATTAGCGGAGGTTTACACATTGTTTTTGCAATATATTAATATATTAATTTTGTATATATATGGTGTAGTTAATAAAAAAAAAAAAATGCATAAAGCACTGTCCTGTGGTTTACAATGCGGCTAAAACACAGGAAATTACTGTATGCTTCCCTTCACATCAAAACTGTTAGCAGCGGTAGGTAATGTTTCTTTACTATGAACTCTATTACTTCAAGTTGATATAACGTTCATGAAAACTATGTAAGCATCACTTTTACCACTCAAAGTATAAGAGCTTTATAGTCACCACTTGGAGTGTTACAAGATCTTTACTGGCATCGCTCAAAATATTTCCTCATTTTCCTGTAATTTCTCATGAAATTAAATTCCTGTTTGATGTAACAGGATATGTTGAAATAGTTTCTCATTTGGCCATTGCCGATGGATGCCAGACTGCAGCTCCATCATTATGAAGCTTTGTCTGCAAATGGAACAACCCTCCTGCCAGCCACATACACTTCGCAAATGTTGCGATCGTCACCTGTTAGTGTTCAAAAACACCATCAGTCAGGTTTACAGTAGCATGTATACAAGGACATAGCTGTAATAAGTGGTGAAGGAGGAGCACAAAGAGCAGAGAAGTGTACTTAATCAGCAGTGACTCAAGTGTTAGATCTGTGCACTAGCTGACTTGAGGTCGGCAAACCAGCTTCCTGTGTGTTGACATCGTTGTCAACAAGCACCTGAAGAGGAGTACATGTGAGCTCACTGAAAATCCTTCTTTGTGCAGCCACTGCATGTAGGCTGGCATTTGTGATTTGCACCCCCATGGTTAATGTTGCTAGCCTGGAGACCAGACTCTTTTCTTCGCAGAGAGTCTGGCCTAAATCCATTGGCAAACGTTTATTTCCTGGTTTGTGGATGCTTGTCTGAAGTTTGAATTCATTGGAGTTCAATCACTAACGTTTGGTAATGACGTACGATAACCACGGGGGACACAACAATAACGATAGGCTTGAAACTTAAACATAATCGCTCTTGGGAACGCCCTCTGTTCGCTGATTGGCCGGAGATGCACTTGCCGGAGTAAACAGAGCTGGATCAAGCTATACCACACAGAGTATGAAAAGAAATGAAATTGAGCGGAAGTACGTAGTCAGGAGGAGCCAGGCTAATCTCAGCTAAAATCTCTGAAGCTGAGCAGAATGGCACACAGCGGAGTTCCTTCCAGCCGCCCACAGACATTGGACGTAACTTCCGGGAAAATGCACACTGCCCAGCGTGTGTACTTATGTTTCAGACACAGCCTAAAGCACTCATCTTCAGGTGCTTGTTGATAGCCATGTCAACTAACAGGGAACTGATTTGCCGACTTCAAGTAATCTAGTGTACAGAGACTATTGGGCAAGCGGGAAGTTCAGTAATGATACACTCACCTAAATTCAGGAACTTCTCCAGAAGGACCTTTTGAAATCACAAACATTGCAAACATTACTCACAAACGAAGCACTGATTTCTCGTTAAATGTTGAAAGCTGAAATAGGCAGTGACCTCCGTTTCAAAACTCTAGGCCGACAGGATGTGAAGCCTCTACATGCTGCTTTCCTTTCCATTAGCGGGTAAAATGGAGATTTGGGGATTTGGTGGTATAAGATGGCCTTAAAATCAGAGGTGGAGCCGCGGGGTGGCCAGTAGTGGCCGTGGTCACTCACTAACTGGCATCTCTTGAAAGGTGATCAGATCAAACGCAAGTAGGGTAATATGGGGGCAATTTTAATGTTGCAACATGGGGGCAGTTTTATTTGTAATTGCTCAGAAAATGATACTCACAGACACCTGGTCTGGTTCCGGTCGAAAAGTCAACTGACATTGAACTAGAAAGTGAAATTGGAGTCCAAGGTATTAGCCAGATCTTACCTTAGTGGGCTCTGGGCCACAGATATCCATTGGCCCGTCAGGCACACATACATTCACCACCAGGGCATCAAAGTCCTTCCCCACCTCAAAGTTCCCCGTCTCAGAGTCCAGAGACAGGGCTGGACACAAAGAGAAAAGGTCAGACTGTCAGGTCCTTCAAATCAATTGGAAAATCTATGTGGTTTGCAAACAGAGTAGCTTGTTGCAGTTTAGGCCATCATTTCATTCTAGGCTAAGTGCAAATCACCTAACATAGACACCTCATTTACAGCACGCCGTGGTCAAACTCAACATGGTTGAACTTCAACCGTGGCATTGCTGTCAGTTTAGGCCATCATTTCATTTCAAAACACCTACTGTATGATTTACAGCATGTCGTGGTCAAATTTAACATTGAACTTCAACCGTGGCAGCAAAATGGCAAAATGCGCTTTGCTTGGGGCAGCAGCAGGCCAGTTGAAAATAATGGGCTTCATAGTGCTGCCGATTGCGCGTACAATGTGAACCTGGCTTAGGATGTTTTAGGGTTGAGCATGCGGACAACTTTTCATCTCAAACAGATCTGCAAGCATTGCACGTGACCCTTATGCTCTTAACATAACTTTTCCATATGGGCAAGATCGCTACAAATACAGTATCTACAGTATCCAAAATCAGTACAGTCAACTGATTTCTAGACATGCAGCCCAGTCATGAGGGCAATACCAAATTCACACTGACCGGAGCATCTGAACATTTCTCTTCTCAATAACAATTGCAGAATAAACAAACGTTACTCCACTGTGCTGTTTCATTTCCACAAGTCATCCGTTTCTTCATCAGGATGACTACAGAGAAAAACACTTTCCGCTCAGCGGCCTCACCTTGGCTTCCTCCTAGCGTGGCCAGCCTGAAGACCTCCTCGAAGGTCAAGGTCTGGTGGTTGGGATCTTGGATTTTGAGGGCCTTGGAGGTCATCAGCGCTCGCCGCATAGCATCAAGAATGGAGGGTGAGTAGCCCCCGCCCACATCTGCACAGATTGTAAATCGCACATGCAGTGCTGCTTACTGAAACATAAGCACTGTGGTGTACAAATGGTGATGCTGAAATAGCTCCTCCCAATTTTAAATGTTTGGCAGTGTGCTTGGTTTTGACTATGTGGCTTTCCTTGAACGCGAGGGCAGGCAGGAGTCGTGTTGAAAATACGAGTATTTTTAATTTCCATAGATGTTGAACACTGGCTAATCAAGTAAGTTTTCAACCAAGACTGCACATGGTAGAACAAAGGTAACATATTAGTTTATACACAACTCGAGTAGTGCTACAACAATCTGTTATGATCTCATTTCATTTAGATGCATCCATGTATTCATAATAATCATAAAAACACAAATCCATTGCCAAAATAGAGAACTTGAAATTGTACCCTTTAAAAAATCTCACTCTTACCTGTGCCCAGTCCGACTTTTACTTGATGGTTAAGAGCATTGCGGACATCCAGCATGCCACTGCAGAGGCTATGAGACAGAAAGACAAAGACAAAGAAAGAAAACAAAAAGGCTTAAACTCAAGACATATTCAATGTTATTCTGATCACTAAAGCCAAAGCGATGGAGCACCATGGCAAAAGAGAGAGAAGCACTTGTGAAAGAGGACGCTCACGAGATGTTGCTGTTGGGACAGTGGGAGATGGAGGCTCCAGCCTTATGGAAATCATCAAGCTCTCGATTGGTCAGGTAGCAGCCATGAGCCATCACAGTCTTTAAAACAAACAAACATCAGTGGTGAACTGTACTGGCAAGGCATGATACAGGGTTTGAGCATCACTAAATACTGATGCACCATGCATTCTCTCACAATAACAAAAGTAACAGATACTCAACTATACATCAACACACACTCAATGATCTACCCTTTTAAAAGCAACTTTATGGAGTTTTGGACTGAACATGGTAAGCTACCTAAAACACACAAAACTAAACAGTGCATGGCCTGGACGGCTAGTGGGAACAACAGGTGTGTGATCATCTGTCTTTCACATGGGGAAAAGTGTCACTTTACAGAATGAATGATGAAATAATTTCCTCGTTTCATTAAATGTCACCATTCCGAGGAAACTACAACTACAACTAGATGTTCCGCTTTACTGATTACTTAAGTCACCAACTGAGCTCTCACAGCCTTGCAGTCCTTGCACAACCTTTTGAATCTTCTTCTATACTTATTCTTCTTCTTCTTCAACAACAACAACAACAACAACAACAACAACAATCACATCAGCTTTTCCCCATCGGCTGAGGATCAGTTAATAAACCATTGGCTAAAGTGTTGAAAATTCAGCTATGATTTCACTTCATCACAAAATGGTCAACACTGAGATGTTCTGGTCTAGAGAAGTGTATAAATGATCAACCTGTCCTAAAGCAAACACGTAGAGTAAACCTGCGGCTGGAGTAACTCACATATGCCACACAACCTAGAACAGCAAACCTAGCAGTAGTTACAGCAGCCTTCAAACCTTGGACTTAATGCACAAGGGTCTTGTTAAACTAGCAGAAATGTTGTAATGGCTAAAATTCAATTTTACTTAGGTCTGAGTTGTGCTCTATCTATAGGATAAAACAACCATGCTTTGCCCACTAGGTTGAACAATTACGCCCACGTTGTATTGGCTTCAATAGAATATGATCCACTAGAGCCACACACACACACCCTGTAATCACTAAGCTCAATTTACAGTCACACTGAGGCTCTGATCTTATCTACACAGAAATGTCAATGTGTAAACAGTGTGCAACAATGTAAACAGAAACTCTGTGCCTGGCTATATTCTGTGAAATACAGTGGGTATAGTAAGTATTCACACCCATGCTAAAGTTGACTAAAAAGAGGAATATAAAATCATCTTTTGAGAATTGATAGTAATGCCTTAATTCAAAAAATGAGTAAAAATCAAACCGCTAAGGACACAAATTTTCTTTGTGATTGAAGAATGTATCGGAAATAGATAAATGTTCTTCCTTAAATACAGGTTGCATAAGTATTCAACCCCTAAGTTAAATTCCCATAGGAGCAGGAGGAGTTTTTAAATGTTTTTATTTTTAAAGGCCAGCTATTTCATGGATCCAGGATAATATGCATCCTGATAAAGTTCCCTTGGCCTTTGGAATTAAAATAGCCCCACATCATCACATACCCTTCACCATAGATAGAGATTGGCATGGTGCTTTTTCCAGTTAGCCTATTAGCCTGTTTGATTTGCATTGAGCTCAATGAGCATCAAACAGGCTAATTGGCTAACTGTAAAAAGCACCATGCCAATCTCTAGCTATGGTGAAGGGTATGTGATGATGTGGGGCTATTTTAATTCCAAAGGCCAAGGGAACTTTATCAGGATGCATAATATCCTGGATCCATGAAATAGCTGGCCTTTAAAAATAAAAACATATAAAAAATCCTCCTGCTCCTATGGGAATTTAACATAGGGGTTGAATACTTATGCAACCTGTAGCCTATTTAAGGAAGAACATTTATCTATTTACGATACATTCTTCAATCACAAAGAAAATTAGTGTCCTTAGCCGTTTGATTTTTACTCATTTTTTGAATTAAGGCATTACAATCAATTCTCAAAAGATGATTTTATATTCCTCTTTTTAGTCAACTTTAGCATGGGTGTGAATACTTACTATACCCACTGTAGATGTGCCCGCAAGGCTTGTCCTGTACTCTCCCTTATTTCAGGTGGAGGGTGAACTGTGTTGTAACGGTATCTTCTGTTATAATAACACAATACGGGGTAAGAACATCAACAAGCTAGCGGCATAATGCAGAGCAGTAGTTCTACTCCGCTCTTAAGCACGTAGCAGATTGGGAAGTGGATAACATGAACATGAAAGTAATACATTGCAAAGACAAACAAAAAAGGATGATTGCTTTTGACATAGTACAATGAAGAAAACTAGTGTTCTGAACACTGATTCTGTTCTATCTGAAAGTTATTTACTGTGTATACATTTTAACTGAAATTTGGATTACATCTGCTCTTAAATGGCGGAACTGTTTCACCACATAATAAACGTGCTGTTGTCATACATATGCCGAAAAACCTAATAACTATGAACAGTCCTCCCTCACCTTTCCCTCAACGTTCCCATAAATGCATTATGCTAAGTAAGGAAAGCTCAGTTTTCCATGTGCTCAAGTACAGCAGGCGAAACACGCTTTCATCCAGAGACTGCCATGTTTTAAAGTGCAAATAACATCAGAAAAGGGCAGTCATTTCTTTGTACACGAGGACCTAAAAGTCTTAAAGCTCTGACACACTGCAACAGCTAGGCCGTCAGAGTAACAAATGCTGTGGAAGAGTGGGCCACACCACCACTGCCCGAGCCGAGCCTACCTTGTCAGTGAGAAGGTTGTGCTCTCGGTAAACATCCGTGTAGGTCTCCAAATCCTTGAACAGATTCTGCACCACTTGACACTCCTCCTTGTTCTCGCTGATGTGGCTCTGTGGATAGCAACTTATTTCAGTAGATGCGCATAGATCTTCATGGTCCGTGTTACAATTGTAATCGCAATAGAAAGAGTAGCCTACAAGGCATTTGACAGTGTTGGTGCTGGTGTTGATGTCTTTTTCTTTTTTGATGATACAGGCTCAGACGCACTTGATTCTTCGTCTCTTGGGCTTGGAGTGGTGTGTGTGTGTGAGAGTGTGGGACTATCCGCTCCTCACCTGGATGTGGAGGTTGTTGTTCTTAGCGATGTCCCCCAACTCATGAAGAAGAGCAGAAGTGCAGGATATGGCAAAGCGAGGGGTCACAACAGGTCTAACATGGGGATACTGTCAAAAAAAAAAAAACAGTTATGTGTGTGCATTCATTCTAAGCCACTGAGAGAAAGAGCATCAGGTCTAATTTGTCAGTATGTGGTTTAATGTTCCGCATTTCTCATTCGTGGGTCACTTTGATACAAAAAAGTGAGCTCTTACGTCATGACCCAAGATATCTGTCCCAACCATGGACAATGTAGAGCACCATCACTTCCTGTTTGTTTTGTGTCATATTCCATAGGCGTCAGTGAACAGGGTAGCCTCACTGATCTATAAAGAATATTACATTATTCTTTATAGATCAGTGGGTAGCCTGAACTAACTTTGACACTGTTACTGTATGATAACAGTCTGTAAGCCAGGGCGACCACTCGGTCATCAGTATTAGGGCATGAACCCCATGATCATAACCTTTGACATGAGGATTTATGTAAGGGATAACATCAACCAAGGTGTCCTGATATGCAGAAATAATGGAGGAGACAGAGGCAAAAACCTTCCTGATGCGAAACAGTGGAGTTTCACCACCCACTTAATTAATTCTATATCGAGGCACCTTATAGGATGTTACTGTGTTTGTCCCCCATGTTGTCAGTCATGTATGAAGGCAAAAGGCATTTATAGCACAACAACTAGATCTACTTCATAGGAGCCCAAAGTATAGAATGTATAGCCCTCTGCCAGCCAATCAGAAGCTAGTAGCCTATTTCTTGAAGTCTATTTTAAAAGTTGGTATACCATGATTATTGTGGGGGTATTTTTGTATTTTCTAATTACTAATTACTTATTTTTTACTTGTATTTTTTGCATTTTGCACATCAGTATTTTGTATTTTATTTTGTTGCATTTTATAAGCCAGTATTTGTAATTTGTAACAAAATAGTTTTTGATGTATTTGTGCCCATCTCTGGTACTCATTCTGCTTGCCGTATTGGCTGCCTTTGACACAATTAATGACTGTATCCTTCTCTCTCTACTCTCAAGCATGAGAATCTCTGGCTCTGCTCTCTCCTGGTTTGAATCCCTCACATTATATCACGGCTTAGACAGCTGTCCGCACCTTGCTATCTAAAATCAGGACTTAACTGACTCAAGATGCTACCCAACTCTTGGTACAGGCAATAGTCATCTCACATTTTGACTGTAATATCCCCCTGACAGGTGTCCCAACCTGCACAGTGAAACCTATATTCTGGAGTGCATTGTGATCTGTGTGCCCCTCTCTCCTGTATACAGCCAAATCAAACTTTGCATCTTGATAGTATTTTGTACAGATTAGTACAACTCAAACATACACTTATCTATTCATTTCAATGCAGATTCAATGCAGATTTTGATCTTAGACTTTACCTTCTTTTCCATGAGCTCTTGGATGAAACTGAAAAAAAAAACAGTGATTACCATATAGCATACAATTCACTTTAGTAATTATTACCTTCACCAAGGAATATTTCCCAACAGATTCTGTAGATTATTGCAGAGACATTATAACATGTATGGTGTTCTTGCCAGTATTTAAGTACCTCTTGATATATGCATGAGGACTACAAAGAGTCAATTCATTTGTCAAAATAAAAGTGAAGGTAAGTTTAGGTTCAGACTGAATTATAGCGTAGTGAAAAGCTACGCATATCAGCGTTCGACGAGTCAGATCTACACAAAATGTATGGGTTTGTCTTTTGGCCTATGGCGCACATTTCTAGCAAATTAAAAACAAAGTTGGGGGCACTGTGGGGCAACAGATTACAGCGCTCATACCACATACGGGTCCGAGTGCCCACGGAGACCCGGTTCAAATCCGATCTGCGGTCATTTTCCGATCCCACCCCATCTCTCTCTCCCAATTGCTTCCTGTCTCACCCTTCACTGTCCAATATGAATAAAGGCATAAAAGACCCCAAAGATATACTCAAAAAAGTAAAATGTACTCATGAACATTTGGCCAAATGTTGTTTCATAATCCTACTAACGAACAACAAAATAACCAACCGACAAATAGACAGGAGCGAATCATAATAAAACGATTAAACTACATTTGGCTGACGCTTTTTTTTCTTTCTTTTTTTAACCAAAGCGACTTAAAACATGGTGAAATGGATTACATTTTCATGGCCAGGACTACATCAGCATATGAATATGTAATTGCATTGAATACACATTTCTTATTCAATTTTGAACATCATGTAGGCTAAGCCACCACTTATTCATTTAGGCGACCTGCGAGTTGAATCAGTAACCATGGACGGAGTATGGGCCCAGACATGAAAAGGGCCCCCCTGCCAACCTCAGAAAGTTGGTACCTCAGCAACGCTAAAGGGGGTCAGGGAGCTCATCTTCAAATGTCTTCTTCAGTGACACCTCACACTATTTTGAGATGTCACAAACTAAGCCATTTTAGGCTTACGATGCTCACGGGGAACTGGCCCCAGACTGTCAAATCAAATTACTATAGCAACGTAAAGAAGACGGACAGTTTTAGCTGCATGTGATGACTTTAACTGTAACATTCACAACCACAAATGTCTTTCAGTAACATTTTAAAATAAACGTTGGTAGTTCTCTCTGAATGAATTACCGTTTGGTCTCCTTACTGGAGTCCTCTGTTGTCTCCTTGTAATGTGCAACGGCATCGTTACAGTCCATACACACCTTGCCAACCAGTGCCCTCTGCCCAAGTTTATCTTGAAACACACACACACACACACACACACACACACACACACAGAGCGAGAGAGAGAGAGAGAGAGAGAGAGAGAGTCAGTAATAATAATCAAGTTGCTAACTCTTATTCAAGTCATCAGTCAATTTTTAGTGTGCTAAAAACATCTCCACACACTAAATAGCCCGGCCCATGCCTTTGTTCGGTCACTGAGAACTTTAAGCCCTGGTGAACGCATGTGCCATGCCATGTAGACTAGAGCATGAAATATGTCAACGAGACTCACACAACAAACACACCCTGGCCAAGAAAAGTACAGTACACGTGAGGATGGCCCGGAATAAGACTGGCATGAAAGTTGAGAACATTTTTACCGGATTACTAATTAAAGCTCTAGTGTCAGGACTGGTGCAGACCAACACATTTGATCTAAGCACAAGTGTGCTGTGCTGTGTGTGTGTGTGTGTGTGTGTGTTAGAGAGAATGAATTTCTCTGTACATGACAGCTCACAAGTGTTTGGGTCCTTTGTGGACTCCCTGACTCACCTGCAATTTCCCCAAGCAGCAGAGATGCATCTGTGTGTATGGTGGCAAAGTAGCAGGCTGTTGTGGTACCATTTCTGAGAGTTCTTCTCTAGGAACCAAATACACAAAACAAATGTAGATAGCAATAACCAAAAGAACTGTACGTAAGCAACAAAAAAGGCTAGAGCAAAGAGCAACTATGTAACCTTTAAGGCCAGTTCATTTGGGAGTACATTTATGAGGGTCGAAGTTCATATTGCATCATCATCCATCATAACACTGCTCAAAGAATGAGTCAGGACTACTGATATATTGACAACTAGATTATGCACAAATGCCAGTCAATGTTCAGGTTTGACACACAAAAAACATGCTACACTTTATACTAAACGCTCAGTCTAACAGGGACAACACAGTTACTGCCGTCACCCCCTACCGTAACTTACCACAACTTTGTTGTAGACTTTGTCTGCGAACTTCAGGTCTTTAAACTGGGACTCCACAGGGAATGTGTACGTATTGAGCCACTGCAGAAGTGGCAGGTCCAGAGCGGTGCCTGAGTAGCTGTACTGTGATGCATGGATGTGGGAATCCACCAGTCCTGGCATGATGAACTCACTATCAAAATAAATGGCCCCAACAAATCAATATCAAGGCAGTGATATTACAAGAAATAAATAAGAGATCGAACAAGACATCTTCTCACTACCACTTGCACTTATTACACTCATTGATGCACTTATTGTGGTTTTTAATTTGTTGTGAGAAGTGCCCTAAAAAGTTTAAATGTTTTTACCATGTTGTAGTTCGCTTTGGTTAAAAAGCGTCAGCCAAATGTAATGTAATGTAGCCTATGCACCAGAAAAGATGTTAAAAAACAGCTTGACTCACTGTGGCTCCAGTTGTCTGACATCTGAGAGTAGAAATTCCCATTTGGCTGAAAGGCTTTTCACATCTCTACCCTTTTCAATGAATGCAATCTGATACAAGGGGAAAACAATGCGTAGTATTAAGTCGCACACAGGAGAAAACGAAACGAAAACTTACTTGTACACTAGATTTGAGTCATCTGTAGGTATTGTTTCAGTATAGTCAACAGGTGGGTTTGCTTCAGATGTGCCAGAATAATGATTTATTACCTCACAAAATGTTGTTTAGATATACAATATCGTTAAAGCCTTATGGATATTCGATGTGCCATTGTTTCAAACATATTTTCCTCTAAATTGTTGGTTTTAGAAAAATTGCAAACCTTTCCCTTCTTGTCCACTCCTAAAACAGTATCATCCAGTATTTCAAGAGGAGCTTCGAGGGTTGAGTGCACAAATGCTCCTCTAAAGACGTGCGCAACGCCCACGGTGGTGTCCTTAGTTTGCTCCATAACTGTGTGAAACTCTTCTATGCGCAGTGAGTTGCCGACTTTATACCTGACGGTCTTATGACTTCCGAGGGGCGGTGTAGATTACGCAATTATTACCGCGCATAAACACAGACGGCACCTGCTCATTCTAAGGGGATTTTAGTAGTGGTAGTGTGTCCCAGGAGAGAATTGCCGAGCTTCACGTCAGCGTTCGTCATGGAGACGCATGTCGCCGACAACTGGCGCTAACAGGGAGGGATATTCCGCCGAGAAAGCCTACTTGATGCTGAGTGAGCTGTGCTTCTGGAGCTGCTTGTGATGTTCCCTGTGCTATCTGCCAGTTCAGAACTATATCATATATTTCGAAGTTGTTTTATTTGAGTAGAATAAGCTACACGTTTTTTCTTTATTAATTGTTTTAGCATCAAAATATTTCCTGTGTTGTAAGGGAAAGAAAGTATCCTACATAATTATGAGCCCTGGAGGCTTCATTGCAAGAATTGTTTTTTTGTATATCGTGAGACTGTACTGTAGACCTACCGAAGTGTATAGCCCCCTCCCCTCTTTCCTTATTTTCTTATCAGACAGTTGCCAACCCTAGTCATGAGAAAGATGCAATAGTACGTCCATTGTGTAGCCTTGGTGCCCATGGCAAACGCCGGGACATCTACGATTGATGATAAACTTTTGGTTTTAGTGTCGTCTGGGACAAGCAACATAGCATAGGCTACATGTCACAAGAACACTTGGATGTATCAAGGAAAGGAATACAAGGGCGGTTGTGGCATTGTTAGTTTTTTGATTTGCACAACCTCCTCACCCCTAAGAGGCCTTTATAGTTTAACTAGAAAATAATACACACTTAAACGATCAATTTACTTTCAGACATTCTTTGTAAAGTGACAAATAACTGTAATTGACAGACTAAAGCAAGACCTAAGGCCATAGTGGAAGAGAAAACTCTTATCAGTAACAAGCTGTATGGGGTGGAGGGGATCCCACCCCTCTTCATGTGAAATACAGTAGGCTAAACCATTTTTTTTCTAAGTGACTCACTTTCATTTCCCACAACTAGGGCAGGAGAAATCAACCAAGATGTCCTCACTCTGACAAAGCACAGAAAATGATGTCCTGGCAGAGAGGGTGGTTCAACACTCAAAAATAAAATAAAAAAATACTACAAATTACTCAACATAGCACGTATAAGCATAAGCATGAATGCTCCTGGAAAAGTGCAAGTTCATAACGTAAAGTGAATGCAAAGACAACAACCGAAAAAAAACACACCAATTTTTGGGCACCAAAAAAATATCGTTTTTGGCCACCTAAAACACAGTGTGTGTGTGTGTGTGTGTGTGTGTGTGTGTGTGTGGAAGCAAGGCCAAAACGCTATAAAACCGTTTTCCCAAAAAGTGCTGTTGTGTGGACATGGCCTAAGTCTGTGTACTATTTGTGTTTTTACTGTAAGTGGCAATGCATCATGGGGAAATTAGGTTTTGTTTTGCAGGCACCTGAAAGAGGATATTTATCCAAGTTTTGTAACTTCTAATTTTAATATTTTCAATATTCTGTCCTGTGAAATTACAGGAAATCCATAAAATTACAGTAAATTCCAAGCTACTGAGTTGCCGTGAATTTAACATTTTGCTGTAGTATTTACAGTATTACATCCTGTGAAATTACAGAAAATATCTGCCAAGTTCCAGTAAATGTACATGATTGTAATGTAACTAACCACAGTAGGGATGTTGTATTAGGTAAAGTACTTTGATGGTTATTTTACAGTAACAGACCCGTATACTGTTTACAATACATTTACAACAACGATTATTAGCCACGAACTTCCTGTAAAATTACAAGAAATTTCGAACAGTGTGAATGATTCCAACAGAAACATGTGTTTCCTCCATTCATTTTGCTTTGGTAATCCCACTTCCTCTCAGGATCACAAGAAAGGGTATTCCCGGCTGGGCACTCAGCCTGAAATAGTGGAATGAGCTCATTGCTTACGTCTGGAGACCACTATAATATGCTTAGCTGAGCTTAGGCAACAGTTGACTAATGGAGAGAAAAATGATAGAAGTCAAACAAACATCAGTTGTTAAGAAGGAAACCTTAAGAAACCTTGAGATCTGGTCCTCACATGCACACATGGAAAGTTTGGTCGATTTAAGAGGTATACTGCACATCACTCTGCACGTTACTTCTTGTGACAATCCTCTTGCTGAATGCATCACAGATCAAGAAGCACACATGCACTGTAGTCAGCAGGGTTAAAAGGTGAACACAACTTAGAAAAAATGCAATATGAGCAAAATGACGCACACACATTTGGAAACTTTTGAGAAGTAGGTAGTTCCTATGAAGGTTGCTTTGGTATCTTCTTGGCTTTTTATTTTTTTCTAAGTACACATTATTGCCAAAAGTATCTGGTCACCTGCCTCGACTCACATATGAACTTAAGTGACACCCCATTCTTACTCTGTAGGGTTTAATGATGTTGGTCCACCCTTTGCAGCTATAAGCTTCAACTCTTCTGGAAGACTTTCAACAAGGTTTAGGAGTGTTTTATGGAATTCTTTTGACCATTCTTTCAGAGGCGCATTTGTGAGGTCGCACACTGATGTTGGACGAGGAGACTGTCCCTGAGACTGTGCAGACTATGCAAACTCCATCCAACTCTATCCATGTCTTTGTGGACATACTTTGTGCACTGGTGCAGTCATGTTGAAAGAGGAACGGGCCATTCCCAAACGGTTCCCAAAAAGTTGGGAGCATGGAATAGTCCAAAATCTTTTGTATTGGTTGATGCTGAATCATTCAGAGTTCCTTTCACTGGAACTAAGGGACAAAGCCGCTCAAGGATGGATGGCCCCTTCCTGTTCCAATATGACCAACATATACCAGAGCGCCCAACCCCTGTGTGATAAAATGTTAACAGTATTGCTTTCCCAGTATAGTATCAGTACTGATGCTATCCCAGTATCAATGTTTAAATGTATATCGTTTAAGACCTTGATAGTAGTAATATACATGCCAGTACTGAAACCAGACTAGAAGTGATCTAGACTGCAATTAGATATTAAAAAGGTAGTTAATTGTAGTTAATTGTAGTTTATCCAACTCCACTACTTCAACCATCAAAACATTTTGTGTTATTTCAAGTGTTGTTGTTTTTTCCCCCTCTTTAAATGAATGTATTATGAAGTGATTCCCCGAGCAGGGAAAACCCAATAATAATTTAAAAAAAAAAGGTAGTTAATTAATTAAAAACGAATAGATTGTATCTATTTTACTAATAAGATATTATGCAAATCCATTGCATTTGGCAGTTGAATTGAAGCTCAAGTGCCATTTGTGAAGGGGGGTTGGTAGTTTCTCAACAGTGGATAATAGGACATGATCATTATTTATGTTTTTTTCCCTGATGATTCTGAATTGTATGCGGAGTAGCCTATTATCTTTGTAAATACTATATTTTTGAGATATTTGGTGTTACACTGTGGGACTATGCTTCCATGGTGATTTCTGTTTGCCAGTGACGGTCGGGTGACGGGGAGCAGTGAGGGGTTAGGTGCCTTGCTCAAGGGCACTTCAGCCGTGGTGGACTGCTCAGGGATCGAACCGGCAACCCACCGGTTACAAGCCCGAAGCCCTAACCAGTACACCACGGCTGCCCCTATACATAAATGATCAGACAAAGACAAGTCCTTATGGTTATGGAAACGTTGAGGTCTTCTGTGATGACTAGGGTGTGGCCTTAGAAGGGTTCCTGCATCACTCTGTACAGTATGTTACTTCCGCCAATCCGCATGACTATGGTGCTGCAAGCCAGTCCGCATGACTATGGTGCTGAATGCATCACAGGACATGTGCAATGTAGTCAGCAGGGGTAAAAAGAGGAGACATGCAATATTGCAATATGTGCAAAATGACTCATCCCCATTTGGAAACGTTAGAGAAGTAGGTAGTCCCTATACATACGAAGGTTTTCTTTGTTGATTTGTTTTCTGAGGATATGGTATCTTAGCAGTGTAATTATACCTTATATATCTATATATCTATATCTGTTGCTTGGAGATCAAGCAGAAAACTACTTTATAAAGCAACAGCTCTATTGGGAAATACAGTATGATAATCAGGCATAAAGGTGAGAAGGGTGCGCAATGAGGGAAATGGCTGTTTCATATAGCGAAACAAGCGTGAACCTTCAATAAAAACCTTCTTTGGTAAGTATGCAGCACATACAAACTTCGCCAAAGTAGATAGCTGATCCTTTTCACTTTTTTGTGGGAGCATCTGTAGAGCACTGAGGACACAATCATCTGCTTTCAAGTAGATGTTGAACCATGTGGTCTTTTCTATTCCAGAAAAGCACCTGGTGTTTCGCTGCTGCTGTGAATGCATGAAATGCTGGTAAAGACTTTGCATGATCTACACCTAGAGCTGTCCAAATTGGTCCCACTTGCAGAATCCCAGATGTAATCGAAATACAAGTATCTTTCAACCAAGTCTTCTAGTAGTTTGCTTTGACCAATAATAGAACATCAGAGTCAGGAGAGAAGAACATCAGCATGGTATCAGGGGGGTTGCGATGTGATGCCAAAACTGCATGATGAATCAAGGCATCTGCTTCTTTATGGTTGTTTGTTTCAAAGTGCATTTGGATGTTGCTATTTGAGTGTCCTGCAGCAGAGGATATGATGAGCTTGGGGGAGTTGTACAGTATCTGATTCTGTCAAATGCAAAGAAAAGCTTGCTAAGTCCTTCTGCAGCTTGAAGGTGGAGAGCAAGGTCAGATTCTATCCAGGCATCATCTATACCTGAATTTTTACTAGAAATCCCAAGAGCTCTCAGAGCAGCCATTGTGGTGTGCAATTCCCCAAGCTTTGGAATAACAGAGTTTTTTCAGATCAGGTCTGGAATCCAACAGTTGAACAGCCTTCTTGTTGAGGGCCATGTCAAAAGAGATAACAGTTGGATGTTCTTAACCAACTGCCAGGCGACGTAGTTGGTTTGCCTGCATAATCAGTCAGGAGGGTTAACCACTCATGTGCCACTTCGGGAAGTAGCGGTACAGCTATCCCAGCCTAAAGGCCTGAACACACCAACCCGACCGGCCGACCGTCGGCAGAAAAGCAGTCGGACTATCAATCGGGCTCTCGTCTCCCCTGGTCGGTCAAAAAAGTGCCACTGAACACACCGAAGCGACGCTGACGCCGATTGTATGTTCAACTACACAACCTAGATGACACAGCTGATGGGTTCCAGAGATACCATCTTTGTGCCGCGTGCGCGTGACGCAGATGCGGGACCATGCTATGGCCTTGAGTCTCACTCTGGTTGCAACTATAGCCATGCTGCTTGCTCGTGGGCGCGTCCTTCCGGCATACAGCAGCCGGCAAACTCTCATACTGGTGTTGTTGCGCCAAGGCCTACTTTTTTTTAAATGTAATATCGAATAATGTGTCATATTATCGAATTATTGAATTATTATATTATCGAAATTGCTAAAAAATGTATCGCAATCCCGATTCGAGACCGAATTATCGCCCAGCCCTAGTGTGTAGAGTTTAAGATGTGTGCAAACAGCTTTAAAAAAAGCCTTTATTTACAACAAAGCTGTGTTAGCTGCACTTCTGAAATGATTAATGCACCAGTTTGAGTTTAATTTCACTTCTAGTTAGTCCAGTAGCCTGAGTCGTAAAATGGGATTATTGGAAATGGGCATCAGTGGGATCCTTTCCAGACAGATTTGCAGCATGTTGTTCACCTAGGTTCACCCATGCTAGTATAACCAGGGGGTCAGGATTTGACTGATTAGCTTCGCCGATTAGCAAGGCACTTCCTCGTCGCCATTTTCCAGAAATACATCATGTCCGGTGCCATTTCTCCCGATTTCTCCTCATGCTGATTGGTGACTGTTCCACTCTCAGCTCATGCACGAGCTCTCCTTCTGTACCTTACGTCAATCAGTAACCTGGCACTTAATTGGCTAAGTAAAATGGCACCGGAAACAAGCACCTTGAAACGCCATGTTGAAGCCTGAAAAAATCGTTCAATTTTGGCACTTTTCACTAGCCTAGCATTCCCATTGAAATGAATGGGGGCGGGACTTGTTCACTTTCTCCAGTTCTTATAATACCTCCATGAGTATAACAGGGCATTTGCTCCCCAAATAGCATCTACCTTTAATTCAGTTGAGTAGATTTCACCTCACAAGCCCTGATTTCCATGAAACCTCTGATCAACTGCATTTCTATATATTTTTGTGGGGATTTGGAAGTGTTGAAGAAAAAGTTTTAATGTCATGAGAGCAGTTTTAATCATTTGGCCATCCACTCAACTAACAAAGGTAGTGTGGAGGCAAATACTCAAATGCAAATTACACAACAAATTGGTGAATTTTACAGAACACAGAAAATTTCATCAGCAACTTGTAGAGAATGAGCATGATCAGTTGTCATGTTATGTACACCTTACTTTCTCTGAAGTCATAAACCCTTGCGGCTTTTCAGTGGAAGAATCCCAGGCACAGGGCCTGACCTCTATGTACGAGTCCTGCGTAAACACTGTGGGCTTGTGATTTGTTCTCGCTCTGCACCTTTTTCCTCTAGTCTACACCGTCCTCTGAGAGCTCGCAATCACTGTCAAGGTCATCAAAGTCTTCAGCATCCTTGTCTCCTTTAGTCTTCTTATGGCCTCCTTCACTTGCTTGGTCAGTGACATCAGTCTCCTCTTGTGGTGTTGCTAACCTGTGGAGTTAACAAACCAAAATGTAATTTCACATTGAGCTTCTGACTGAGTTATGTCTTTACAGTACAGGTACATGTGGAAGTATGTGTTAGACCCCACTGAGTATTCCATTAATTCTAAAAGTACACAATTTTCTCACATGCTTATTAAAATGACAATCCAAATATGCAGACATTTGCATGGTTATTCAGGTTTTTCTCATTCATCTTCCCTAACAGGTGGAATGAGTTATCAATCTACCAGACCAGGATCATCTCTCAAAGATCCAACTCTCCTAAGACTTCTAGTGAATCCACACCCACACTTATTCTGCACTGCCTTCTCACCACTGTTTATCTTGATAACTTCCTCTGGTTGTCACTTAAACGGTCATTTATTTTGTACTGTATGTAAAGGGAATATTGTAAAGGTAGAATTGAAAAGGTAGTATTACTGGAGAAAAAAACCTCCTCTTCTTCCTAGCGAAGTCATATAGGCTATATATATAGCCAGAGTATTTCTTCTTCTGGATTTTGTTTTTTTCTTCAGTTAATTTGTGTCAACGATTCCCAGGACACTGAAAGACTGAGCTGCATAAATTAGGCGAGCATGTAGCCCCACAAGGACAACACGGAGCCACTGTTTTTCATGTTGATCCATCGCCCACCTGCCACACCGCGCCTCCCAAAAGGAGGGTAGGCCAGTTTTCTATGAATATCTCGAGAACTGTAAGTTCTAGGATGACCAATTTTTGGTCATATGTTGGTCTCAAGGGGCCATGTCAACCCCACCCCATATCCATTCATTTGAGGTATAGCGCTAGTTAAAAATGGAAAAGCAAAAAACAAGCTTTTGCAATCACTGACATATTCATTACACAAAAATGAAAGTGTAGGATCAATATGATACCCTCTGAACGTAAGTCAAGTTTTGTTGAATTGCATTCATGGGGGGCCATATCAGTTACACACACAGATGTAAACACACACGTACAAATGCATGCTCATGCACATGCACTCACACACATTTTGAGCACAACTGAATATTGAGGAGTACATTATGAATTACGGCATTGGTACAGACAGTCAACCAGTATGACTATTACACGTTACAGGAAGCAACTGAAGAAAACCAAGGTATTCTGTAGGATGTACAGTATTTGCAATATTTCACCATATATTACACATTAAATGCTTCAATTGCAAAGGCCAGGGTGTTTAAATCCTATATTAGCTGCATATCTACAAGTGTAAGCTAAGGTAAGAATGTTCAAATAAGTGGAGCTTTCCATCGTAAACAATGACCCTACATTTACTAATTTCACTATCTAATTTGTTATGGTTATGGCTATGGCTATGGCTACTTGGCAGATGCCTTTGTCTACAGCAATTAGTCTCAGATATAAATGCTATGCTAAATTAAAATGGAACATTTGACTGTTTTTTCCTTGACAGACAAAATTACTAACTAACAAAGCTTTACTCAGACTCTGACTATTGTGATGGTTGTTTCACCACCAGGTGGCGCACTGTGCTCACTTATTATCTGATGTCCTTCGAGTAGGGAGCTGCCAATCAATTCAGCCATCAATTGCAGAGGCTTTCCAGTACCATGCAAACAACATCAGCATTTCCCCATCTTCAAAACTATCTTCACATATAAGGGTATAGTTTTTACCCAAAGGTTTAAGCTTATTGTAAGTTTTATGTCCAGGCTTAAATGTTCAAGCTTTAAATTCCCGTCCAGAAAGAAAAAAACATTCTGAGCAAACCGGACTGATGATATGTATATTTAAAAAACATGTTGTTCATACTGTAGGTCCCTCCGTGTCAAACCAGACAGAAATCAGTAAAGTCACAAGCACACATTTTGCTAAAAGTCTATTTGTCTAAGTCTATGCAATTTTTGGGTACCAGCAGACACTTTTGTCCAAAGCGACGCTAGGAGGTCAAATTCAAGACTTTTTTTTCCTGGTTCCTAAGGTTCCTAAGGTTCCTCATTGGTGGAATGAGTTGCCTAGTGTTCTACGTTCCTGCGACAGCTTTGGATCTTTCAACAAGGGTCTAACACTTATCTGTTCTTACTTCTTACACTTAATTCATTGTCAAAGTTATTGTATGCATGTTTGTTATTTGCTCATTGTCAAGTTTGATCTTTGATATTGTACTAATGTTATTGTTATTATCACTATTTAGCTTAATGGTGGCTTACCATCTTATGTTTACTATTCATTTTAAGTATTGTAAGGTTCTTATTCTGTAAATTGCTTTAGACAAACGCGTCTGCCAAATTCTGTAATCATAACCATAACCATAACAATGACCTCAATAAACCCAACATTAACATTATAAATTGTATGTTGTATCTTGTATGTATAGCCAATATACATCCTATCAGTATGAAACATTGACGATATTATAAACATGTTGTATTTTGTACACACATGGTATCAATCCATATTTTGCTTACAAATATAATCCTATATTAATGCTGATAATATCTTATTTTAAGTCTACAAAGCAAATGGACATGAAGTTATTAATGAGGTAGGGGGCGATTGCATTTTTTGGTCAATTTCATAGGACTGAAATGGTATGTGAGGTAGCAAATAGGAGCATGGAAATCTTTGTGGAAATAGCTCAATGTATTTAGTTTACAATGTCCAAATGTTGTACATTCATTAATATAAACAGCTCATTACATTGTTAAAATCGCATGCATAACACCTACGTATTTATCTATGGTACAACATTGAAACTTTGTATGTTATTAGCTGTTATTCATTGCATCTAGCACACATTTATGCCTGAAATAACAGTGGACCTAACTATGGTACAGTATACCCGGATGTCTCAATGGACAATATCAAGGTAAGATGTTTATCATCATTAAGTTGTGTTTGGTTTAAGTGGCAACATGGGCAGCATGCTAACATTTGTGTTTGCATGGCATAAGTTAGTGTTGAGGTATTTCCTTGGTAGGCTCCTAACATTAGATTTACATAACATGTACAATTAACATGATATCAGAGACGGTTGATAAACAGAGACTAATCATAACATGGCCATTTCCTGGTAAACTTTCATAGTGTGGTTATCTATAGCCGATAGAGGCCACGAAGTGATGAGTTGATTAATCACTGAAATGATTTTGAATCATTTTAAGGTACAAAAAAACTCTTTAGTGTTGCTTTAAGAACCACTAAATAGTCCTTATAAGTCAGTATTATGAACACACCTATTAGAAGACTAGAATTAAGTAGAATTTCGCTCAATTGGCAAGCCTGACATACTTTATCTTTAAGTATCTTTGATGATACACATGCACTGTACTTTAAAGCTACCGGTCACTAGTATAGAGATCGCTAAGACATGTGACCAAAGTTATAAAAACACAAAGAATTATGGGTAGGTTTGGCTCGCCTGATGCCAGCCCATGTAAACCTATGTGCTCTGGGTCTATGATCTGGCATGATAATAATGAAAATAAGCGTGAAAAAAATGTGTGAAAACAGAACATAATCTCGCGCTTCCTTAGTGCTGCTATCCAAGCCATTCCTCGCCTTTTTGTCACCTCTGAAACATGACGTATACTATTATTTTTCCACGCTGGAAAACTATAAAAGATAAGCTTCATGTTACTCTATTGAATTTTATAACACAGCAGGTAAACGGCATTTCGACAACTGCACTTCGTTGTTCCCGCACGTCAGTAAAACAACTTAATTTTGGGCCACCTATTCCCAAAATGCGTTCTCAATCTCTATTGGTAACTAGAGCTTTAAGCCATATAGCCTACTATATTGCTGGCCCCTTCATTTTCTAATGTTGCTGCTCATCATTGTCATGGCTATATAAGAGCTTGCTCTGACATCCAACCCTCCAAGAGGGCAGGTAAACAAGCTGGACTATACATTATAGATTAGAGTAAGCACAAAAACGAATGAGGTCACCAACTTCTGACCTGCATGTCCTCAAAGCTGGCCTTGGCCTTGTACTGGCTCGCTATTACTATCCAGCGATCCAAATAATAAAGTGTTTGACAAGACATTTACAGCAAGAGAGAGAGAGGGGCAGAGAGAGAGAGGGTCAGAGACAGAATAAAGACACTTACGGAATTACGATCTCTTCCTTCTTTCCACACTTGGCACACAGTTCCAACTTCAGAGCACAGGGCTTACACATGATGTGGTAAGCATCCTTTACAGCCTTCTGCGAGCACTTCACACTAGCAGTAGAGAAGTAAGCACACAGGACATGAGGGGTGTAAGTGTGTGTGTGTGTGTGTGTGTGTGTGTGTGTGTGTGTGTGTGTGTGTGTGTGTGTGTGTGTGTGTGTGTGTGTGTGTGTGTGTGTGTGTGTGTGTGTGTGTGTGTGTGTGTGTGTGTGTGTGTGTGTGTGTGTGTGTGTGTGTGTGTGTGTGTGTGTGCGCGCGCGCGCGCGCGCGCGCGCGCGCGCGCGCGCGCGATTGAATGGATGAAAACATCACCACATTATGGTAGGCACTCACCACTTGCGCTGTTGTGTTAGAGGTTTGTATTTATTGTACTTCACTTTCCATTCCAAGACCCCTTTGCAGTGCTGACATAATCCATTATGGACCTTCTCATTTGCTTTCTGCACAGACAAGTGACCGTGTTATGGTTTAGAAGACATCACAATATCCAAGTGAAATCAAAGAATCAAAGTGAATAAAGAATCTACCTCATTAAGATAATAATAACGAACATTATGCACAAATGGGCTGAAACAGTTCCCTGAATATCAAAAGCTTTTCAGGTGACTTTGTGAATCCCTAAGTTTTCTTCATATCATCAGTAGACCTAGCTTTAACATTACAGCATTTCTGAAATAGGTCTTACCCTCCCTTAGCGCATTGGTTTTTTATAGCAACACATCTGAGGTTTGTACAAAACACCTAATTCTAGTATTCCTTGAACACCTAAACGCCACACATACCTTTACAGGGTCGAGTTGGCTACTGTCTGTTATCATGTTTGGCAAGCGGCTAGCAAGGCTAGTAAATTCTTATTTCGGATATAATTCGTGCAAGCCATGACTTAGTCAGTGATAGACTGAACAATAGTCTATGTCATTCCGACTGGCTGTCCTCGACGGAAAAAACGCAGATTTATTCTAAGGTTAGCACTAATGGTTTCATATTGCTAACAAAAGTTGTGTTGCTTCAGATGTACGTACCTTCTGTTGCAGGGTGGCACCGTATTTATCGTTTTTAAAGACAGTCGTGTTCTTGTGCTTCTGAGCACGTGTTCGAGATACATTGCCTTTCTGAGAACTCATTTTTATTTCGGAAATATAAAAGATGTCAGATAACACTCCCGAAAACGTGTAAACACATGGCTCCTACGTAAAACGCACTCATGTGCGACAACCGGAAAAGGGACCAACCAATTGTAGAAGCATGTTCAAGCATGCCAGAATTGCGTAGTGCTAACACTGCAGGAAGAAAAGGAGTAGGCCTACAACCAAACGGGGTGGCGAACGTTCTGAAAAGGAGCTCTAGATTTAGCATTCTCTTGACCCCATTCATTTAGGTGTTTTTTATATATCAAATAGGCCTTAATATTCCTTTTCACACGCCCATTGAAATTTCCAAGAGAAACCACACCATGCTCGTTCGACTTCATACAGTGATGCACGGATCCACGGTGATGCATGTTAACCCTTAAATGCATAACATGGGTCACAAGTGACCCGGACGAGTTTATTTTTTCTGTAACTCAGCTATAACTTATTTTCATGACCCAGCACTCCATGATATCCTCAATTAACTTGTTTTTGTTCATTACAATACTAAATATAATTTTTTTCTCTTAAACTTTTTAAATAAAAACACTTTTTCTGTCACTACCCCTCTAATGCATAACATGGGTCACAAGTGACCCGCATTCATTTTCTATGGAGTTTTGTTGAAGAGTTAGGGTTTCTTAGCTATATTTAAGAAAATAATTTAATTTGTCATCTAATATTCCAGGTGTCCATCACTTACTTAGTTTCTTCCAAACATCAATTATTATTTTCATTAATTGATGGATACTCCTTGAATTCCAACTCTTTTTATTTGTCTAAATTACATTTGAACACATGGGTCACAAATGACCCGCATTCATTTCCTATGTAAAATTAGCCTATAATCAGAATTTCTTTGCAGTACTCTTTGAACTCAGTGTAATTAGTCATTTAATATTCAAATTTACCATTACAAACTCAGATTTTAATAAACAGCAATAATCGTTCACTCCTCTATGACTACTCTATGAATGTTAGTAAGTTTAGTGAAACAATACAATGATTGAACACATGGGTCAGAAATGAGCTCTGTGTGCAAAGTGTGATTATGTAAGATAATGAATATTATGAGAACAATTTTAATACAAACAACAAATTCTAATATTTTTAATACTAATCTGATTAGAAATAGTTGTTATAGGCCCCAGCCGTGACGCGGTTGGGGCACCTGCACCACACGCCGGCAACCCGGGTTCGATTCCTGTCCCGTGGTCCTTTCCAGATCCCACCCCAATTCTCTCTCCCACTCACTTCCTGTCATACTCTACTGTCCTGTCCATTTAAAAGCATAAAAAGGCCAAAAAAATAATCTGAAAAAAAAGAAATAGCTGTTATTATATCTAAACATTTTTAATTTGCTTTTGTAAAACACTGTACATTATGTCACTGACACTTTGAATACCAATACAGAACTGCAGTGCATCAGTAACGCAATTTATGTCCATAACTATGGATCTATGAGACTTCTCTCAGACCGTCACCATGGTCTACCTGTGGATGGCATCATTCATAGGTATACCGTGGTGACGGTCTGAGGGATGTGAAAATAGATCTATAGCGAGAGGACTTGGAGAACTGGTTAACTTTCAAACTATGGAGAAGTAGTAAATGCGACTAAAACTGATGGTTTTGCTTGTCGTACCACCTCAAGCTCATTTTAACTGGTGTTGCTGGTCTACATTGTTGGTTTTTACTGGCCATGCCAGCTTATGTTGGTCATTCTAGCAAGCCAGCATGACCATCTCACACCAACAATGTCAAGCTTGGCAGGCTGGTCACCAGCATGACCATCTAACACCAGCGGTATCCCACACGACAGGCCATGACCAGCTTCCTCAGATGGTCACGCCAGCATGTCAACCTGGTGGCCTAACCAGCTACACCAGCTAGCAGCAATAGCTGGAAGAAAACTAGCAAAGATCAGCTCAAACCAGCTACCAGCGTACCAGTAGGGATGTTTCACAAATGACCACTGTCACTTTATGGTCCTGGCACACAGGCCGTGTGCATTTGGAGCAGGAGAGGGTGACTTTTCTATCACTGGCAGTTGGACAAAGGCTGCATCGCTTTCTCTTGGATTTTCTTGTCTTAAGTCCTCTTGTGGCTGGGTTGTCTCAGCACTCCCCATATCGCCATGGTCTTGCAAATATTATAGTTACATAAAATGGTTCACATAATATTCATTATCTTACTCACAATCACACTTTCCAGACACAGGTCATTTCTGACCCATGTGTTCAATCATTGTATTGTTTCACAAAACTTAGTCACATTCATGGAGTAGGCATAGAGGAATGAATATAATTATTGGTGTTTGTTAAAATATTAATATGTAATGGTAAATTTTAATATGAAATGACAAATGACACTGATTTCAAAGAGTACTGCAAATAAATTTTGATTATAGGTTCATTTTGCATAGGAAATGAATGCGGGTCATTTGTGACCCATGTGTTCAAATGTAATTTAGGCACATAAAAAGTGTTAGAATTCAAGGAGTGACCATCAATTAATGAAAATAATGATTGGTGTTTGGAAGAAACTAAATAAGTGATGGAAACCTGGAATATTAAATTATAAATTGAATTATTTTCTTGAAAATAGCTGAGAAACCCTAACCCTTCAACAAAACTCCATTGAAAATGAATGCGGGTCACTTGTGACCCATGTTATGAATTAGAGGGGTATTGACAGAAAAGTGTTTTTCTTTAAAAAGTTTAAGAGAAAAAAATACAACTTAGTCTTGTAATGAACAAAAACAAGTTAATTGAGGAATTCATGGAGTGCTGGGTCATGAAAATAAGTTTTTTTTAAAGAAATTGCTAAGAAACCCTAGCCCTTCAACAAAACTCCATAGAAAATGAATGCGGGTCACTTGTGACCCATGTTATGCATTAGAGGGGGTTTCAATAGCTCATGCATCAAAGGGTTAAACGTAGTCCGACTTTCTCCAGCGTGGCAGCAGGTCACCAAGATGTCACCATGTCACATGACCTTAAGACCTCTTTGTAGCAAGGCTCCTGCAGTAATATGAACTGTATTAGTGAGAACCCGCCCGTATAATGTCAAAATGTCAAAATGACATGACAAAAATGAGGTTTCCCATGGTTTCCCGAGTATCTTCAAAAATCGGAAGGATATCTTGATCCTTTTGTGTGATTTTTGCAACACTGAAAACTTTGTCATTTTTGTCATTGAGCTGCACTACAGCATAATAGAGAATGAATGCTATTATGTAGCTTGATGACAAAAATAAGCAGAAAACACCTAATAGTCCGGCAGCCAAATGCCATAATTTAGGTCAACCTGGTTTTGTCTGTTAAAGTTTTTTTTTTTTTTTTGCAGAATCTAGTAGACTAGGCCCTAGAAGACTACTGTAGGCTCTAGTCTAGTAGACTAGGCTCTACTAGATTCTGCAAAAAAAAGAAAAACATTAACCGACAAAACCAGGTCTGACCCCATGGCTGCCTGACTATTAGGAATGAGAAAGTGTCGTCACAGCCGTGAGCTGAGCTCCTCTAAACGGAGCTCCTCCCCTGGTTGGAAGGATGGTCCTGATACCGGGCGGCAAAGCGTAGCCTAATTGTTTAAAGTCGTGTGTTATTAACCCGGTAGGTTCTAATTCCGCACAACTTGACAATGATTGGAAATCACTGCTGTGTGAAGAACTGCCCCCGTAGACTACCTCTTCTTTGTTTTCCCACTTAAGAACTTAGCTAGATAAGAATGCCCTGCACCATTCGTACACTAAACGCGATCATACAGTTTTGTTTACAAGTGGCAACCGTTGCTAAGAGGAAAAGTCATGCCTTCAGGCACTCCTGGTTATCTTAACTTTGAAACGCTTTTCTTTCTTGGAATTTGCCGTTTTTACTAGATAATACTGCCATTTCCATGGACTTTAGATATTTAAGAAATGAAACGTGTTCTACTCTGACGTCGACGTGCGCCGAATGCTGGCAGGAACCCTTCGGTCTATGCGAGTTTTCAGAGGACTGAGCTACCGAAAACAATAGCAGCAAGCTAAAATTAGCAATAAATGTTTGGCTCATATATCGTGAGTACACATAATAAAGGCTGATATTTCAAACGAGCTGTCTAAAACTGGTAAATGTGTTTATTTATGACTATAAGAGGCCCGACTTTACACTGTAACGTTTTTAAGACAGGTGCGGGGTTGTCTTAAAGTTGCGAGGAAAATTAAGCCTACATTTAAGATCTTTGTTTTCAAGAATACTTTAGAAAACGTTATTCATGAATATCAAATCTTCTTAAATTTGCTCTTAAGACAAAAGATAAGAAGAAAGCACCACTTAGGAAGTATTTTTGTCTTCGTGAATCCGGCCCCTCGAGGCTTGTAGATGGCAACCACAGCAGAAAGTCTCATAACTTTTTAACGACTTGTGGCTTTTGAACTCTTGCATAGTGTAGTAACTTTGGATGCTGGAGAGCTTCTCCAAATATCGCTGCTTTGCGCTTGGTATAAGCTTGTCCTTGTACGGTCCTTGTAGACAAGAATCTAGACTACAGTTTTGATGAGTCTCTAAAGCGACTCTTCGGAAGGCGTTGCCCCTGGCAACCAATGATACACCCTTCCAAGATGGAGGATAGGCTCAGCCCCCTCCCAAATTGTCACGTGCTCGCTCATTCCTAATACTCCTACAGCCGACAGCACCAGGCATAGAATGTGCACGGAAAAAACAGTGGCTTTTGCACGATGGCCTAAGAGACTGCCTACCAAAACTTGCACCATGAACTTAAGACACTCTCTGCAAGTTCTGATGTCCATTTTTGATAAAATAAATAAATAAATAAATAAACAATGAACACAACAAAAACCCATCTGCAACCTCAGGGGCACAACACATATTCAAAAATCATCTGCAACCTCAGAAAAAAACCCTGCAAATTCAGAAAACACTTTCAAACTCAAAAAACGCTGCAAAATATTCACAACACTAGCAAATATGGAAACAAACTGCAAACTGAAAACAAACTGCAAACTAGATGCACATCTATCTCTGCTTCCTTTCCACGTTTGCTGGGTCCAATCACAAACTGACTTATCCACCAGGCGCACCCAGATTGTTGGTCTGATTGGTTGAAGGACTATCCAAGCGTACAGTCTTATGTCCATAGATCATGTCTCTTGTGCAGTACAAATAAAGCGCAGACTCCACAGACTAATGTTCAATCTTAAAAGATTGAGTTTAGTATGGTGATAATCAGACTAACGAGCAGGTATAGACTGCTGGTGTGTCCAGGGCAATCTGCTGTATTTTTTAGATAGATAGATAAATAGATACAGTAGATACTTTATTGATCCCCAAGCCAAGGGAAATTCTTGCTCCTCCTGGCCGACCTTTATGCCGAGCCATCACCGTCCATCAGATGCTATGTGGGTTTAGATAGGCCTACAGCTCAGGTCATTTAATACATTTTATTTATATAGCGCCTTTCAAGAAGACACCCAAGGTGTCACAATTAACACTCTCATTCCCATCATGCCAACACCATGCAGACATTGATGAGTAGCATAATTGAAACATTTCTGAGTATCATAATACTTGAATTTCCCCTGGGGCATCAATAAAGTATCTATCTATCTATCTATCTATCTAATACGTCTGATGCATTAGCCTAATATAGCTATACATTATTCGACTTCTGAGAGGCGAAGCCTACAAGTTGCAAAAACCCTACGTTAGAGAACATGCCCAATTTCTGCTATTTCTGACAGGTGGTCTTTACGTTCAAGAACAACCCCGCCTTGAAGAGACGATGGCCATTTTTCATTGGTGTTTGGTCACATAGTCGTTGAATGTAATTGGTTGTAGTGCCTTTCAGTTGTCTAACTTGGTCTATCCCTTATATCCGGTGCTGCGGAAGAAAACAGAAGGCAGCTAACGCAAGCTAATCAGAAACAGCAATTAGAAGCCTATCAGCACAGGGAAATCTAACAGTACGTAGTGAAATCATTAAGAAACACTGTTATATTTCAGTACAGTTCGCCTTCTGATTAAGTATAATTGTCATTTAGACCACATGTTGACAAGACCAATTGACATCGATCAGCAGTTGAAGCAAGGTTTGGGCAGAAACTGGAAGCGACGGGCTTCACTGCTCATACGAAAGAGAGAGCAACTAGTAACGTTAGCTGAAACACAGATCAAACGACTACGTTTTCGGTTATATCACGACTCTACGGTAGAGTAATTGTAACTAATCACATTCCTTGTGGGTGCTGCTAGAGACGCTTTTCGAGAAATACTCTCCACTTGTCTCGGAACAGATCAACGTTCATATAGGTAAGTGTCTAACCCAGGACTGTAGGCTGCTTGCTAGCTAGCTGTTTTCCCCTCAGTAACGTGAACGTAAAACGGTAGGTGTGAAGTCGCTAATGTCACTAAACTGTTTAGCTAGCGGTAAGTAACAGTAAGAAGCTGCTGTGTATAAGACGCTCTTAGTCCAGTGCTAAAATAATCGTCGTTGCTGTTTCTCTGCCTGCTTGATTCAACATAGATTATTTTACACTAACGTTAACCTAAACCTAGTAATGTACTGGCACTCTGTTATCGTTAACTGTCGCGATAGCGAGTCCATTGTCAAACTGAAATCTTTTGATGCATTAACACTTTTGTGCGACTTATTGCAGCCTATGCTTACAACATCTACGTTAGATGTAAACTGACGGAGTCAGTTTGGTTCCTGGTATTTAAACTAATGTTTCAGTCATATGACATGCAGACAGTTAGTGCAGCCAACGAGATTGTGCCTGCTGCGTTCCCATAATAACAGATGAATTGTGGTAGTGGTGGTGGGAATGATTCAGGCCGTGTTCAGCTGGCTAGAGAGAAAACTGCAGCACAGGGAAATTAAGTGTTCACGGCTGAAATGAAAATGTCTTTAGGGTTGGGAAGTTGTGTTGGCTGCATTTCAGGCAGGTTGAAAGTCCCAATGCTTTTCAAGCCCCAACATTTGAAGTTTATGAGATTCATATCCACTAAGAAATGTTTTTCCAGTATGAGTAAGGTCTGGCTATTTTGCTCAGCTGCTTAGCCTAATCACTTTGCTTTTATATTAAAAACAATTTACTCATGAGAATTATTGCTCTGGTAGATGTTGGCATCTTTTTATGATTCGGTAGGCCTAATGTTTAAGCACTATGAAGACATAATTTTTTTTTTAAAGGCCAGGGTTTCTATGGGGTTGTAATGTGTCCTACATATCATAAGATAAGTGTAATTGAATACCTCTGGTAGCCCATACCCCTGGCCTTATTTTTGGCACCTTTTTGTATAGGTTCGTTGTATTCAAATCCTACAACTGTCGTTAACTGGACATTGACAGCTGTCGCTGAATTGGAAATGGCATTTCCGTAGCGTTTGAGTTGCAACAGAGTTGCAGCAGAGTTGCAGCAGTGTTGATTACAAGTTCAGGTCGTTTATCCTTGCTTAGTGGAGTGGACTATCCAGGAAAGAGCTGTATCCCAGTGCCATGTGTGGTAATGAACAGGGCCGGGTTTCCCAGATTCGTTAAGAAGCTCTTAAGTGCTAAGAAACCCGGCCCAGATCTCTTTGGAGAGACGATGCCATTCATAAGAGACAGATAGAGAGCAAGAGACGTGGAAGTGAACGTTTTCACAAGATAAACATGGAAATATTGCCTGATTATTTTAGACATGCTGTGTTTTTTTTGGTTCTTATTTCAGCATTACAGTGTTTCAAGTCATCTGTTTCTTTCATCTGCTAAATCCTAATTATCTCAATATCCTAATCCTGATATCACAGATGTCAGCCTCGGCGTGGTTTTATCCGTATGTCTATGTCTTTTGCGAGTGTGTGGCTGGCTGAGGATGGCTGGCTGTTCGTACTGGCTGTGGCCACCCCATCAAAGCCTTCTGCACCCCTTTTTTTGTCTGATCCTTATCCCCCCATTTTTATTTTTTTTGTGTGTGTGTGCGTGTGTGTGCTGTGTCCGTGGTGTCCTGGTGTCTCCTCGCACCCTGCTGTGGGAGTGTTGTCTGCAGACGATGGTCCAGCTGTCTCCATCTGAGCATGCAGATCCCTGAGCTTTATTGTTTTTTTGTTTTTATCCCTTCCCTAGAAGGTTACCCCATATGCTATAAGATTATCTTTGTACTTCCTTTAAAACAATTATGTAGTTATTTTACCTTAAAATAAATCATTTTGATGAGATTACAGTAGGAAGAATGTCATCACGCTCATCGCCAGTGTGCTCCCAGAAGGTCTGCTGTAGCACTGCTGTATGTACTGTAACTTTGTTGCACCTCACAGGAACGTTACCCTTTTTATTGGTGTTTGAGTATGCCCTTATCAGAGGCCCTGATTTCAACCATGCAGGGGTTGCTGGAAGTCTATTGCCTTTTGCATTGTACAATTGCGCTATAAAGGGGAAGGCTACCTACAGTAGTATGTTGCAAATTAACAACGAGGGGGAAATACTTAAACACTTGTTCCGTGCTGCTTCGTTGTGACCTGTTTCTCCTCTATTTGTCTCAGTTTTCCTTCACATGTGTATCCCATGTTATGTCCCAAAACGTATTTTGAATCCTCTCTCCCCTGTCCTCCCCGGTGTGTGTGTCCTCAGACGATGAACCACCTGTCCCTCAGCGAGCTGTGCTGCCTGTTCTGCTGCCCGCCGTGCCCGGGCAAGATCGCCTCCAAGCTGGCCTTCCTGCCGCCGGAGCCCACCTACACGCTGATGTGCGACGAGAGCGGCAGCCGCTGGACGCTGCACCTGTCGGAGCGCGCCGACTGGCAGTACTCGGCGCGCGAGAAGGACGCCATCGAGTGCTTCATGACGCGCACCTCGCGCGGCAACCGCATCGCCTGCATGTTCGTGCGCTGCTCGCCGAGCGCGCGCTACACGCTGCTCTTCTCGCACGGCAACGCCGTGGACCTGGGCCAGATGAGCAGCTTCTACATCGGCCTGGGCTCGCGCATCAACTGCAACGTCTTCTCCTACGACTACTCGGGCTACGGCGCCAGCTCGGGCAAGCCGTCCGAGAAGAACCTGTACGCAGACGTGGACGCCGCGTGGCACGCCCTCCGAACAAGGTGAGAGAGAGAGAGAGAGAGAGAGAGAGAGAGAGAGAGAGAGAGAGAGAGAGAGAGAGAGAGAGAGAGAGAGAGAGAGAGAGAGAGAGAGAGAGAGAGAGAGAGAGAGAGAGAGAGCTGTGCACAAACATGAACTCGCAAAACAATAAAAGGAGATGTATGACTGAAATGCTGCTGGATGTTGATGTTCTATGGCAGGGAATGAGAAGGAGGCTAGTCACCCCAAAAAAAGAGATTGTGGATATAGGAAGATGCTGTGTGACTGTGGATGAGGATGAGGTTCATGTACCTGGACAGTGGACACACACACACACAGGCACGCACACGCACACACACTCCTCAAAGAACCTGTATGTCAACCTGAATGTCAACATGGATTTGCTTTTTTGTTTGTGTAGACAGATGTACATAGGGACTGGTTTGGCTCAATCCCTTGTCAATCCAGTCCCTCTTCCGTTCACAAAGTGGTTGGCTCAACCCAGCTGCTCCCAGTCCCATGCAGTCTGTCATGCAGTAATGATACCTGTTGTTCATCCTCCATCTTGTGACCCGAGTCCCTGTCTCACGAGTACATCTCATGGACTCCCATTTACCCAGTTATTATGGCAGCACCAGCCAGCACTCTGGTACAGGCGCAGATTGGGTTTATTTCACTTAAATCTTGGCTCCTCCCCTCCTGCATTCCCTCAGCCGTGAGTGCTATTGATTGCATCGAGTGGATGGCTGCGGGTACGTGCAGCCGCTGAAAAGACCAAATCATGGAAACAGGGGGCTCCTATGGAGGCTTTCAGGAGGCTCTTTGTCCCTCTGGGCTTGTGCAGTGCTTGTGGTTAAATTTGGAGTAAAAAAGCTAGTGGGGATAGGCTGTAAGGGATGGAGGGAGAGAGAGAGAGAGAGAGGGAGGGCGGGAGGGAGGGAGTTTTCCAGTGTCATTTCTTGCAAGTACAGCAGAATGGCTCCGGCATCAGCATACCAGTTCCTCTGGGTCACACTGGCTACAGTCCACACCGTGTGTCTGTGTGTGTCTGTGTGTGTGTGTGTGTCTGTGTGTGTCTGTGTGTGTCTGTGTGTGTCTGTGTGTGTCTGTGTGTGTGTGTGTGTGTGTGTGTGTGTGTGTTCGAGAGGGGTATAGAGGATAGAGATAGAGAAAAGACCTCTCACACAAATGGCCTTTCAGAATCAGTTACAATCACATGAACACTGACACTAAGGTGTGTGTGTGTGTGTGTGTGTGTGTGTGTGTGTGTGTGCGTGTGTGTGTGCGCATCATCAGGTGTAGTGTGACTCATGAGGTGGATGTGGACGTGTTGGCTCCTGTGTGGCTCCTGTGTGGCGCTGATTGTGGCGGAGCCCAGTGTGACCTCCAAGTGAAAGAGACGCTCTGTCTGAGAACGTGTGACTGCCCGGGTGTGCAAAATGCAGGGCAGCATACCACTGAGGGGCTTACACACACACACACACACACAGAGAGAGAGAGAGCATAGTAGATGGAAATCTTAACCAAAGGAAAAATACTTTGTGCTGGTGCGTCACCTCTCTCTCTCTCTCTCTCTCTCTCTCTCTCCCTCTGTCTCTCTGAACACACACACAAACTCACACACTGCTAAATGCGTTTGGAAGGGACGATGCTCCACTTAGCGAGTGAGCGAGTGGGATGTGCGGAGCTCTGCTGCTGCTGCTGCTGCTGCTGCGCTGCCTCTGATGTGAGGAGCGAGTGAGCGAGTGAGACTTTCTCTGCTCTTGCCCTCATGAGCAGACCTACATTTCCCCCAGTCCCACAACTCAAGTGCAAACTGCCAAGACTACCACTACCACTACGACTGCTGCTGCTGCTACTGTTACTGCTACTGTTACTGCTGCTGCTGCTGTTACTGTTACTGTTACTGTTACTGTTACTGCTACTGTTACTGCTACTGTTACTGCTGCTGCTGTTACTGTTACTGTTACTGTTACTGTTACTGTTACTGCTACTGTTACTGCTGCTGCTGCTGCTGCTGTTACTGTTACTGTTACTGTTGCTGTTGCTGTTACTGCTGCTGCTGTTACTGTTACTGCTGCTGCCCCTATCAGTGCTGCTGCTACAGCTACTGTTGGCTTAGACACACAGACCGCTGTTCTCATAACTGATAATCTCCTACTGTACGTTGCTTGTGTTTTAAATGTGTGTGGTGTGTGTGTGTGTGTGTGTGTGTGTGTGTGTGTGTGTGTGTATGTGTGTGGGGGAGGGGGGGGGGGGCACCAGCAGTAGGAGCATGTTAAGCAGCTCTCTGTCTATCTGTCTCTCTCTCTCCCCTCTCTCTCTCTCTCTCTCTCTGTCTGTGAGGCCTCCCACCTTCATTTGTAGGCCGAGCCTAATAAGGCATTTCTGGATCCTGCTGTGCTTCTTGTCTGATTAAGTACATTTCGTGTTTTGCACGAAGGCGACTTAAGCGGGTTTTTAAGAGCGCGTCGGCGGACTTGTCACAAGTTTGGCAGGCGGGTGGGCGGGTGGGCCGGTATCAGTGAGTAGCCGGCGAGCGGTATTCAACCGTTCGCACACAGTCCATGTCAGCAGCAAGAAATTGGCAATTTAATCTCATTCCGTCAGTGTAGAACGAAGTCAGGGTTTATCTAATTACACTCAAAATGAGATGGCAGGCCTGGATCTGTTTGCGTGTGTGTGGGTGTGAGAGACAGAGCGAGAGGGAGAGAAATTGATGGATTGAGATTGAAAGACAGTGAGGGACGGATAGAGGGAAAGAATGGGAGGGGTGGGGGAGATTGAGAAGGAAGGAAAGGAAAGGAGGACAAAATGGAATTTGCATTAAATATGAAATCCCTTGAATCCTGTTATATTCAGCTGCTGTGGTTGTGGTGGTGGTGGTGGGGGGAGTGTGTGTGTGTGAGAGAGAGAGAGTCAGACAGTGTTTGCAGACAGACTGCTGAGGCCAAGTTAAACCTTCCACCCCTGCACGCCCAACACAACACTCCTATGACTGTACATCTCTCTCTCATCTTTCTTTCTTTCTTTCTTTCTTTCTTTCTCTCTTTCTCTCTTTCTTTCTCTGACTGCCTTCAGTGGAAATGGCCCAGTTGTGTGCAGCTTACTTTGTTGTGGGTCACTGGTTGGATCCCACACAAGCAAGCTGTAGAATCTGGAACTGAAATGGGCCTTGGTGTTGAAGAGGAGCAGCAACAGCATGTCTCCCTCTTCCTCCTCAGCTGAAACGGCCCAGTCATTGGAGTGGTACTGTAGTGCTGCTCACATCACTGCATTACTGACTGCTCTCGCTGGGTTGACAGCTTTATGCTCAGCTTGAAACTGCCCGTGCCTGGGACCAATTAATGGTACGGTTTCGTCAACATCACTCACTCACTCACTCACTCACTCACTCACTCACACTCTCTCTCTCTCTCTCTCTCTCTCACACATACACACACTCTCTCTCACACATACACACACACACACACACACACACACACACACACACATACACACACAATTTTCTCTCTCTTTCTCACTTCAAAAAACTGGATTCCAATTGTTGACATCCTGAAGAACACTTACTGAATACCATGATGTGCGTGATAGACTCCCACTTCCACCAGGGTTTTGACATGTACCCAAGCAAGTGGAGCTAGTTCTTAAGCCAAAGTAAATTCCAGGTAACTTCTTGGAACTTCCAGGTACCATAACTTCTTGTAACTTCCTCCTACACTGTGGAATCAGTCCCCTGGTATTTTCCCAGTTTACATATATTTGCATATAGTAGCTATAAACTAGCTTGGATTGGCATACCAAAGAAGATGACAGCTATACCTGGACTTCTCCCAGTTTAAATATGTTTACATAGTAGCTATAGATTACCACTTTTTTTGCATACCAAAGAAACTACACTGCATATTTTTCAAGTCAAATGCACAGACAGTTTATAGTAGTTGTGTGTTTATCTTCAAGTTTGCTACACAGAAGCCCTTCGAGGACCCAAAATGCCTGGGCTTGAGCCAAGCAGAAAAGGGCAGATTCCTTTGGCCTTGACAAAGTTGCCATCCTAAAAGAGCCCTGTGGAGTCGTCAGAGGCACGCTTATCTGTTCTAGCTGGAGGGTGGGATGTTCCTGCGTTGCCCAAGGTGCCAAAGTCTGTTCTGGAGTCGGAACATGTCTCGGGAGGCGTGTCTAACTTGTTGCCCCAGAGCAGTGTTCCCTGTGTGTGTGTCTCTGACTCACAGTGTTACCTGTGCTGCCTGACTCACGGTGGGGGTGTGGTGTGGCTGATTGATGCAAGCAAGCAGCAGCCACTCCTGTGTTTGGGTACAGTTATGTCATAGTAACAGCACAGAGAGTGCTGACAGGGCAGTGTTGTTATGCTGCTGGAGAACAGTTTCGGTGCCCAGATCAGTTAATATACAGGAGGCCCGTCACATACAGTACAGTAGCCTGTATTTCATGGCTCTGCGCTCAGCCCAGCTTGCATTCGATCTCCTTAGCACTAAGCACTAGGGTGACCAAGGCAAAGGGTGACGGTAACAGAAAAACTGCATGATGGATACGGAGTTAGTGGAGGAGGAGAGTGGGGAAAGCGAGCAAGTAATGGCTGTAAAACAGCTCAGTGGGTATATGGTGGTGGTCGTCGATGCTCTTAAGTAGGGTTCAGACCAAAGATTCCCGACGAGACGAGACGAGCCGAGCCGCGGCGTTCTAAAACCTTGCGACTGCGACTCAACTTGTTTAATGCTCTGCGACGGCTTGCGACGGCTTGCAACTACGTGCAACTTCTAATTCACACCGCTGCAACTCCGTCTCGTCTCGTCGGGAATCTTTGGTGTGAATTGGGCTCTAGGGGTCAGACGTAGTGTAGCGGTGTCTGTGCTGGTCAGAGAAGGCAGTGCAGGGAGAAGATGGAGGGAGGGGAAAGCTGTGATTGACGGCTGAGTGGGAATGGTGATTGGTCTATTTCGGATCGTTCCAGATTATTTATGTGAAAGGGGCCTTCGAGTGGCCAGTGCATGGGAAGGAGAGAAAGAGGGTGTGCGGAAGAAGGGAAGGAGAGAAAGAGGGTGTGTGGAAGAAGGGAAGGAGAGGATTAGAGGGTGTGCGGAAGAAGGGAAGGAGAGGATGAGAGGGTGTGCGGAAGAAGGGAAGGAGAGGGTGTAGAGGGAGGTGGGTGGAGGTAAGGGTGGATGAGATCATCAACGGTTTCAGGCTTCTGATGAGCACCCTTGGCACTTTAAAGAGGTGTTTGTGTGTGTTATGTTTGAGGTATACCTAGGACTACTTCTGGTGTGCATTGGGTTCAAAGGTTTAAATATACATGTGTGTGTGTGTATGTTGTGACTTGGGGGTGGGGGGGTGTTCTAACAGCCAATCTCGCCAAGTCAAATATTGACTGGTTGCTTAGCAACTGATATCCTTAGAGGACAGGACCAGCTGCAGCCATGGCAACCTTCTCTGTTCAGGAAGTGGTGGGGGAGCTTGATCATTGAATATACAGGGTTTGCTCTTCTGACCTCACTTACACACACACACACACACACACACACACACACACACACAGAGTACGACAAGAGAGCACTAGAGAGACGAAGCGCTGAGGTCAAGGATGGGTCTCCGTCTCGGTAAGGGTGTAATTGGCTCATGTGAGCTGATCATTGGATCAATGCTTATGGACACAGACCTATTTCTTCAGTGATTTACTGTCACAGTCAACCGATCTCACCATGTTTGGATGTAGAATTTGGATGAATTTAACTCCCATTAAGTTTGTTCGGGGATATGTAACTCTTATACTCTGACGAATGCTTAAGCACTTATTAATGAGAAAAGGATATGGGCATATTTGGGCCTACAGGGACTGTTGTTATTTATTTATTTATGTTTGCATTTAGATTTCATTTGTAGCGCATCAGGGCATTATATTGGTTGATGGAAGCCTATTATCCGGTGGTCGGAGATGGAGATGAGGTAATAACCGGTCTCTGTGATGTCCCATGGCCTCCGCACCTAAGGCACGTCCGACCATTTTAAATGTTAATCAGTCCAGTTATTGTGCTCCATTACTCTCTGTTTAGACGGCCATGTTGGAAGCAAATGTCCTCTTCCCTCCTTGCCAGTCCACGCGGTGGCATATGATTGGGTGGAACTGTAGGCGTACGTGTTGCGTACACATGGTATTATTCATATGTGCACATTTGAGCCATGAAATGAGCAGGCTACAGTTGGATATCCGTAGAGCGTGGAGTCTGTTATCAGACAAGTCATGCGTACTATGCTCAAGCGCAGGGCTGTTTCTGAAATGACAGTGTCATTGCATTGGGATCTAAAACATTTGGCCTGCCTTCATCAGCCCTCATGGCATGCTTGATCCCCTGGCTTTGCACCTCAACATCAAAACACACACACACACACACACGTGTGTGTTATCCATCTGCGTGTAAATAAAGGGTGTATGACATGCCTCTGCATGGACACAGCAGAGGCAGGAGGTGAGCGAGGCGGGGAGGGGGAGATGTAGCCAAGCATTGTTGAACGGCTATGCATGCCTGTATGGGCATGCTTCTGTGTGTGTGTGTCTGTGTGTCTGTGTGTGTGTGTGTGTGTGTGCGCGCACATGTGTATAGTGTGTCCCTCAGGACTAAATGGATGATGGTGTTTTTGGACGTAATCGGTGGGAATGAGCGCAGGAGGAGTTGGGGGGAGTTCATCCAGCCAGGGAAACCAGGAGGAAATAAAGCCAGACTAGCTATCGCCCTCGCCTGACCTAACCTGCCCTGCCCTGACCTGCCCTGTGTGCCCGCCATCCTATCCCCTGCCCTGCCTGAGTGCCCGCCATCCTATCCCCTCTCCTGCCCTGCCCTGCCCTGCCCTGGTCTAAGGCTCCTCACGGGCAAAATGAAAGCAAAACAGTTCAGTTTGTTTTGAGGATGCCTGCGGCCCTCCATGATCGTATTGCTTGATGTGGAACAACCAGTAGTTCTGACCCTCATAACATCACTATTTGTGTGTAAAACAAGGTCAATGTGTCCCATCCACCACACACACACACACACACACACACACATACACAAAAAGGAATACGTGAAATGGTTATGGAAAGGCGACCTCTGCTTCTGGTTTCTCTTGGCTTGGGGTGGTGGGGTGGTGGTGGTGATGGTGGTGGTGGTGACCATCTCTGACTGAATGCCTCTATCTGTGCTCTTGCTACATGTAAGTCTGATTTCCATCTCTGCCCAGACAGCCTGCAGCTTTGAGTTTCCTTTTTTTTTTTTTTTTTCGTCCCTTGTTTTTTTTTCTGGGGTCGTCAGCTGACTGAGCCGGTCACGTTCTCCTTAATCAGTGCTGGAATGTGCTCCCTAGCGCCCCCTAGGTCACGAGACCAGGCCACCACCCCGTCCTAGCAGAGCGAGTGGGAGAAGGAGAACTTGTGGTGGTTGTGGGCTAGTTGTATTGCAGCACATCTCAAGCCCTTCCCTCTAGAACTGTACTTTTCCCTCTATTTTGAAGCTTGTTGACCTTTTTCACCCATTTACTCACCTCTCGAGCGTTTCTTATGGCTTGCTCTGCTCCTCTTGAGTGGACATGTGAGCATTGTTGATAAGTCCTAGTTTAGCTAGTAACAGTAGTCTGTAAGCTGATTTAACCGGAATATGCAATTCAGCTGGGTGAGGATAATGCCCCCCAAGGCCCTCCTACTCGCTATATTCACTCTACAGTATGTAGGTTAATTGTCTCTGATCCCAGTTTACGTAGGCTATGACTGTTTTTTCTTCAAATTTGCTTGTGTGTGGGTCTGTTTATGTCTGTGTATGTTGTTATGACTATGATTTCAGTATATTAAAATGAAATTGTGCGGAGAGAGACAGAAAATGAGCAAGGTAGTGAGTGAGAGCACTCGGCTACAACTAAATTATGCATATTTAACACCTATTACCGTGTGTGTGTGTGTGTGTGTGTGTGTGTTTGTGGTGTAGGGCATTTGATTCGTCATGCTATTGATAGTGATGATGTTGATGTGCGGTCGGTAACTGCTCTGGTTTTTGTGCCTCTGTGCCACAGGTACGGCGTCCGACCGGAGAATGTCATTGTGTACGGCCAGAGCATCGGCACGGTGCCGTCGGTGGACCTGGCGTCTCGGTACGAGAGCGCTGCGGTCATCCTCCACTCCCCCCTCACCTCTGGCATGCGCGTGGCCTTCCCCGACACCAAGAAGACCTACTGCTTTGATGCCTTCCCCAAGTGAGTGTCTTTCTCTCTCTCTCTCTCTCTCCTTCCTTTATTCTTCTCTGGTCTTTCTCTGTGCTACACCTTGGCCTGCCCTCCATTTAGTGGGCGCATAATGCCATGGCTATGCTATGCTGCAAAAGCATGGTGAGTGATGCACGGCAGCTCCGTCTCTCACACAAGCAGCATTAATCCCCTGGCTGCTGTATGATTAATTTGCCCTGGCTGGATGCATTTCCTCCCCTGCCTCTCTGCTGATTTCCCAGGGAGAGCATGTCTGTTGTGCTGCTTTGATGTCGTTAGAATGCTGATAGGATAGGTTTGAGCGCCCTCTTGTGGTCACCAGATCTAACAACCAGTTTGCAAAGCAGATATGCTTCATGTTGTCGCTAATTAACTGAATTCACTATATATGCTTGGATTTTGTTTGATTTTTGCCTATGATTAAGCGTATGTGCAATGATGAGGATGTGGTGGATTTCAAGTACAAACTCAATCCATGTTGCCATCCAGAAACTTCACAGCAGAGGTGATTTATATCGCCTTAATGAAGTTGTGTCAGTGTGTCTAGTCCTTTGTAGTAGTTTCCAGCTGTGTAAATTGCCTTGGCTAAAAGTCTCTACCAAATGAAAATCTTTCATGTAAATTTCCTGAATTTCTGCCCCTTACTTCCCCCCCACTCCCCATCCCAGCATTGACAAGATCTCCAAGGTGACGTCTCCAGTCCTGGTGATCCACGGTACGGAGGACGAGGTGATTGACTTCTCCCACGGCCTGGCCCTGTACGAGCGCTGCCAGCGGCCAGTCGAGCCCCTCTGGGTGGAGGGCGCCGGCCACAACGACGTGGAGCTTTACGGACAGTACCTGGAGCGCTTGAAACAGTTTGTGGCCCACGAGCTGGTCAACTTGTAGAAAGACTCCATGACGCGGCAAGCACCCTGTGGGCTCAACTTAAGCAACTGTGAACTTCAGAAAGCATTTTTTTTCCCCTTTTGTTTTTCTTTTGAAGTTGTTTTTTTTTTATGATTTTTATCTTTTCTATTGTTGTACGTTGCGATGCACAGTGGTTGTTGGAGACAACATTTCATTCAAGATGTGTGTTGTGTTTTTTTCTTTCTTTCTTTCTTTCTTTCTTTCTTTCTTTCTTGTCGTTTTTTTTTTGCAAGTGGCCTTCTTGCTGCCTTTCAGAGGACTCGTTGATCCACGGTAACAACCCTTGACCTCTTCTTGGGATGGCATGTGCAGGTCGACTATGCTGGAGCTAGCACCAGTCAGTATCCTGTGATCCCAATGGCGATGGAACCAGAAACCATTCTGTCGCGGTCACTGGTTCTTCTTGCAGTTCTGTTTTGTTCTTCTTAGATGCTTTTTGGTGTTCTATATGACTGAGTACTGTAAGAAAGTCAAAACAAAACTAAATGAAAAAAAAAGAAAACCCTGACATACATGGTTGCCAGTGTTGCCAAATCCTCTGCATATCAAAGCAACGATATGTGAATTCAGATGTCTCATTTTTTATGGACATGTTTATAGAAATAGCCATCTAGAAATATTTTTTTCTTTCTCTTAAAATGGTATTTTTTTCCCCTTAGGTTGTACATGAAAGAAAAAAAACTACAGCTCTAAAACTAGATGACTGTCCTGTCTTAGAGATTTGAGAAATGCTGGACATTAAACACATCAGCTATTCCATGTTATGCAATCGTACGTCCTGCCCATTCTGTGAACGCCTACAGACACCAAGAGTAGAAGTGCACAGAGCTCTGTCCCAGTGTGACTGCCCCTGAAGCGGTGATGCTCGTCTCACACACCGCCACAGATGGCCTCACATGATGTGCTAACACTAAAGTAGCCTGGTAGGAGATCAGAGTGAGAGTGAGAGTGTGCCAAGGTGTAGCGTTTGTCCCCCCCCCCCCCCCCCTGTTTTTGCACATTTGTCTGTAATGTCATTTCAGCTTGTTGGTTTTAGACAGCGAGGATGCTGTAAACCTGTACCTCTATGTTAAAAAAAATCACTTGACGTCAAAGCATCAAGATAATATTAACTACTCAGAGTTGATCATTAATACTGCACTAGATGCTCAGAGAACCCATATATTATTATTATTATTATTATTATTATTATTATTATTAGGCAGTTGTCTTTTGCCAATGTCGCTGTCTAAAAAGTATAGATGGACATGTCGTATTGTTGATAGACAAGTAGCTGAGATGAGGTAAGGGGGATTTTGACGAGAGAGAAATGTTTGATGTTTGAAGCCTCATGAAAACATTACTTTCTTGACAAACTTGACATGAAATTACTTGTTATCTATCCATTTCCATTTTACAAGTGATGCATTTTTTTTTACAATTATTTTATCCTTAACTGTATTATGGAATAGTAATAATGATAAAACGCAGTTGTTATTACTGTTTTATCATCCTCATTACTATTGTTACTGATATTGCTGTTAATTGAATATTCTATAGCATATAATTGGACTAATCATGTTGAACTACACACTTCAAACTTTCATCCTGTGTATTTTCTTTTTGTTTTGTAAAATGCGTTTCATTATTGAAGGAACTTATAATATGAAATAATATTGACTAGTTACTACAGATGGATACAGGAAATAAAAAAAAAAACAGTTTAAACAAATGTGTTTCTTGTCCAAAGGCCACTGTTATATCTTCAGGGGTGTGTGCTATACAGTGCAACATGATGTACAATTCCCTGCAGAAGGGCGCAGATGTAAGGAGCAATGCCCACATCGCTGTCAGTTAGAGCATCTCAGAAATAAACATACAAGGGAAGCATTTTTTTCCACACAGCTGGTATTTGGTATTGTTTTGCTTTGGTATGCTTACACATGACAAGTTGGGTATGTTTCAGGAGTAACCATAGGCTGGGTAAACCCTGCCTGATCTGATGGCGATTTGGAGTTCGCCCTGCAGCTCAGGCTGGAAACCTGCACATCCATCTCTCCTGCTTCCTGTCCACATCTTTGGGGTCCAATCTCCAACTAGCTTATCCAAAAGGCGCACCCGGATCGTTGATCTGATTGGTTGAAGGACTATCCAAAAGCTTACAGAGCCATTTGAACTCTGCACATTGATCACGCGTCTTGTGCAGTAGAAATAAAGCGCAGCCTCCCCAGACTGTTCAATCTCAAAAAAATTGAGCTTAGTATGGAGAGCCAGAGAGTAACCAGAGAACATTGTGGAATTAGTTTACCTACAGTATTCACAACCATATTGCCTCACAGAATAATAACTAAATGTGTTGCTGTTTCTAAAGTCTTTATTGTCTCATAAGGACAGCTACAGCTGCAAGTTAGTTGGCTTTGCCCATCAACCCCTTTGGGCAGCCTATCGGCTGCTCGTGCAACAATACAGTCAGACGGAGCACGAAAGAGAATAGGCGGTGTGGGAGATGGGCCTGGGCGCATTGGCAGGTGCAAAAAAGGAATAGACCATTAATCTAAATTGTAATGCTGTAGGCCTATGTGTACTGCGTGCTGAGCCCAATTAGACGCGCGATTTTTGCAATTTGATAGGCTATATAGGCCTACAATGGAAGGCAATGAAATCGGACTTGGTTTGTATTGAAACACGAACAATAGGCTTGCTCATTTAACGTTTGCCAATCTTGCTGTTCAGTCCCCACTAGCGACAGAAAGTGGGAACAGCGGTAGGCCTACGTAGCCTGCCCTACGACGTGTGAACAGCGGTCGAGGCCCCTCCTCGTCAGCTCTCATGTCCAATGCTTGCCTCCCATCTCACTTCCTCTCGGAGCCTTGCCTGAGACGGGGGCTGGACGACCATAGCCCCGAAAGAAGACACCATGTGAAAAAGTATAAAAATACACAAAAACCTCTCCGTTAGTTGTCATTTCTCGCGACTACACACCTGTGTTTACGTTTCAGAACGCCGACTGGATGTGAACGAACGAATGGCAAGGGAAGGGACAGCATAATCTTGCGAAAGGTAAGGTCGATCACTCAGCACTACTACTAGTTTGTTGACCGTTTAGCAAGTGAATGAGATTCCGCGAAGCGAGCCAACACTGGTTCGCTGAATACCGCCAATTGTCTCATGACTTTGATTGTTGTTCAGGTGTAAACGATAACAAGCCTGTCAAACATTCAGTCCAGACCATGTGAAATTAACATTTCACGGAATGGTGCAACACTGTAGCCTACTATGGGAGATTGCGATGCGCTCTGTCAACGGGACAGTCATTGATAGCTACATTGTCACACGCGCCTTGTTTCCGTTAAATCCTTCAAGCTGCAGGGGTAATACTTACAACTTTTAGTTCGGGTAATTTGACGTAGGCTACCACCTGTACATTTTATGAAACCACTTGGAAGTGATTTTGTATATGAATGCATGTCTTGTTGATGTTCATGAACTTCAGTCACATTTAAAGACATGTCTAGACTTAAACTAAACACAAACTAACTGAATTACTGTAGGCTATCTTCAATTTGTTGAGGATGAGATGTGTGCATTCCAGTCAGCCATATACAGGCAGGCTGTTATAGGCTATTCCCACCACAACTCTTCACTCAACTACTAACAGACTAGATCCTGTCCCGTCTCAAGTTAATTGAAATGTGGCTCATCTACAACAACCTGAAAGATTTGCTTTCGACTCTTCATCATGATCATTATTATATTGAGAGATGCACTTGAAGCTGTTGGGCAGGGGATGGCCTTGATGTATAGGCTACAGGGTGTTTACAAGCCCCAAACCAGTGACTTGTTTGCCTGTGTAAATTCTGTGGGGCCAAGTAGTCTCAGTGGTCCTGCTGTTTCTCTCTCAGCTCTTTGAAGTGAGGAAGACCCTGAGGCCACCGTCATTTCTCCAGTGTCTTATTAACTGAACCTCCAAACAACCAAACCCATCTCTTCAAGATTGGCTTTTTTTTGAATTTCACATTCTCCCCCCCTGATTATCCGTTATGGTGCCCTACACACGCTTTTGGGGGGTTTGGCGGGTCACAGTGTATCATCAAGTCTGTCGTGAGTCGTTGAGGTTTGAAGTGTTTCATGTGGGCAGCAGCACATCTGGTTTTGAACAGGACATGAGTTGGTTAATCTGGAGTCCCTCTAATAGAGCGCTCAAGTGGTCTGTCCCTGGTAGCTGAGAGAGAGGAAACTTTCTGTTAACGAGGTCTGGTGTTGGTGCTAAGGAAAATACTGAGTCATCCCACTCACTATTTCACCTTATTCCCAATAGCAGCCAAAGCAATTGCACAATAATCGAGAATACCTTCAAGTGTGGTGGGAGGAAAACAGACAATTCTGAGAATTGACAAGTCACAAATTATGCAATAGCCACTGGATTCTCTGAACTCAGTGCGATGTTATTAAACAATAGGTACTGTGACATTACGCAATAGGTACACATTAAAAATATATAGAAAGTATAGGAAACAATTATATTTACCACACTGGAAGTCCAAGACTTGGTGTTCAAGTCGAAGAAAAATGGCATGAACATTTAAGAAGGTCTGGTCCGATATTACAAACCTCATTTAGTCAAATTAAGTCATAGCACTGCGTTCAAGGTTTCACAGATGTGAAAATCATCCCATGTGAACTATAGCGTAATGCCATAATGATTTAATTAAAACTGTAAGCCATTGTGGATCCGCAAATTATCCCAGGATTGTCCTGGACCCAAGCAAACAGTGTGCGTAAACAGCTGAGGAGATTGGTTAGAGGGCACATACTACATGCAGGGGACTACTGCTTTCCCTGGCACAGTGGGGGGGTGTTGTAGATTTGTGGCTCCTAATTGGTTCCACGTCCCTCTTTTTGAAGCAGGACATTTTTAAAGCGGGCACCCACACACAAACACTTAAGCTACAACTCTCTCTGACATCCACAAACACGCCGCGCTGCGTCACACAGACACTGCAGAGCGACCATCAAAACAATCCTGGTGGGAAGCCAAGGAGGCCGAGCTGCCTCGCAAACCCTCCTTTCTCAGGGCAAAATTGGGCTTGTTTTAACAAGGGGGTTTACATAACACTTTTATGGTGAAATAAAACGTGTTCTTGTGAAGTGAATGTGGGTGCACTCATTATGCTCAGTTTTTAAAAGAACTCTTAGCAGCGTGCCTGTGGTCAGAAAAAAGCAAAACAAAAGATGGCTAACGAAGACTGTTACAATGGTGTCTGTATTTCTGTATTTAAAGTGTTCAAACTAATTGATGTACAGTATATATTAATCTGTGATATTTATTGATGATGGATACTATGCATGAATTAACAAAACAGCTTTAATGCCATGACAATATCAATAGCAAAAGTCCTGATCTACCTATTCTCTCTCTCTCTCTCAATTCAATTCAGTTCAATTCAATTCAATTCAATTCAATTCAATTCAATGGCTTTATTGACATGACAAATAAACATTGTGTTGTCAAAGCATGTTTTGCATATTATAGCATATATAAAGTAGACAGGAAATATGTGAGAAAAGAAAAAATATATAGATACATAGATTCAAATAATAATAATAATAATCCCTCTCTCTCTCTCTCTCTCCCTCTCTCTCAGGAAGTGGCAAGACAGATATATCATGCAGGTGAGTGATGGCCCTAGTCATATCCCCATGTTTGTGCCTCCGCCCAATGGAAACAGCCACCGGTCACCCGGCTACGTGCCCGGCAGGATCGTGCCCATGCGCTCCCCTCCCCCTCCCAAGGCCCCACCCCCGCCTCCGCACAAGCCCCCCGCCCCGCCGCCAGTGCGGCCTTTGACCTTTAACCTCTCGGATGGGGGTCAGGGGAGGGACTCCACGCAGACCCAGCAGAGCAACAAGAACGCCCTGATCTTCACGGCCATCTCCACTGGTGCCTTCTTCCTCTGCCTCATCCTGGTCCTCACGCTTACCTACAGAGATGTCCTTGACGGTGAGTGGAGTGTGTGTGTTTATGTGTGTCTCAAAAAGACAGTGTGATGTGTGCGTGTGTAGAACAGGGAGTTTGTGTGTATTTGTGTACATGTGCATCTGTGTGGGAGAGGGAGTGGGAGTGTATGTGTGTGTGTGTGTGTCCATCTGTGAGGGTGGAGTGGGAGTGCGAGTGCGAGTGTGTTGGACAGGGTGTGTATGTGTGTGTGATAAAGTGTGTGTAATAAAGTGTGTGTGTGTGTGTGTGTGTGTGTGTAAAGGGGAGAGAGTGAAAGTTCACTGACAGGGGGTTCTGACTTATCCATTTCATTAGTTCCGTAATCCCTCTGTGAGCCCAGGGAGTCCTTGCCAAGCTCCATGAGAACCTTGAATGTGACATACACACACTCCTGGAGTCGTTTTGAATGTCAGTGAAGCGAAACGAAGACTTCTACATTCATTTGTCTCACGCTGGAAGCTTAATAGACTCTAATTGATTATTTATGTGGGGCATTTCCACTTCTTCTGGGTTGTTGATAATTAAACATGCAAAGTGTTTCACACATTCCTGACATACGACCTTGTCAGTGAGTTGCTAATAACATAATAATAATAATAATAATAATAATGATGATGATGATGATAATAATGATAATAATGATTCTGGTTGCTGCATCTGGCATTGTGCAGAGAACTGCCCCGACCACAACCCGTCTCTGACCAGCTGGAGTCCAGGGCTGGACCCTCAGAAGGTGGTGGTGGTGCAGCAAGGTCAGAAGTTTCGTCTGGACTCCTCCGCCACGCTTTTCTCGCTGACCATCAAATCAGGAGGTGAGTGCGTCACGAGAGCCGAGCTCCTCGTCTGGTGTCATGGGGTCGTCAGAGGAATGTCTGCTGTGTCATGGTGAATGATGGAGTGGTAAAAGACAATATGGAAAGCAGTTTAAACTGTTGTTGCCGGAGGAGAGGAGATGGTGAACAGATTTATTGGCTCCTGCAACAGAGAGATATTAGATTTGATGGCTCCGCAAAATCTTCTTCCTCTCAAGCACGTAATGTGGCTATTTCTCTGTCTACCTCCATGAACAACATCACAGTTAGTCACAGAATCTAATTGAAGTCCATTCCATTGTTTTGTTTGTCTTTTTCATTTGGAAGGGCTGGTTGTGTTTGCGGACAACAAAGCCGGCTCCAAGAACATCACCCTGCGACTGCGGCACATCCTGATCCAGGACGGCGGCGCTCTGCACATCGGCGCCCCCAAATGCCGCTACCGCTCCCGCGCCACCGTCACCCTGGTGGGCCGCTCGGACGAGAGCGCCGCCGTGCCGGACGTCCCGGGCTTCGGCCGCAAGTTCGTGGGCGTGGCCCCCGGGGGCGCCCTGGAGCTGCACGGCGCCGAGCGGCTCTCCTGGACGCTGCTGACCCGCACGGTGCCGGCCTCCGGGCTGGAGCGCACGCACCTGTTCCAGCGCAACTTCAGCCGCGGCATCAACCTGCGTGTGGTGGACCAGGACACGGCCGCCGTCGTCCACTCGGAGCGCTTCGACACGCACGACTCGCGTAACGACAGCCGGCGCCTGAGCGAGCTGCTGCGGAGCCTGCCGCGCGGGCGCATCGTCACGCTGGCCGTGGGAGACTCGGCCGTCAAGAGCCTGCTGGAGGAGACCAAGAAGACCATTCAGAACCTTCTGGGGAGCAGCTACGTCAACGACCTCAGATACAGGTGAGCAGCACTCACACGCAGCTACGTCAACGACCTCAGATACAGGTGAGCAGCACTCACACGCTCACACTGAACCACTTTACACTGAACGGAAACACTTGAAACACTAACTAAGGGACCAAATGGGTTGCTTGGTGTTTTGAGCCCCCAAAGTTGTCTTCAAGGCAGTGCTGCCTGGAAGGCACTAGGGTTAGGCATGGGTTAATGTTAGGGTTAGGGTTAGGATTAGGTGCCTTTAAGTCGACGGTGGCAACGCTGCCTGGAAGACGACATTGGGGGTCAAAACACCATCGAGCAACAAATGGCAAGCCAGCCAGCTATTCACCCACATTATAGGTACAGTCTGCAACTCTGATAGTTGAGTTCAACTATGGACAAGCTTTCACCAATCAACCCCTCCTGAAGCAATGTGTTTGGATGGAATTGTATGAGCCTCTATTTTTGTTTCCCATTTACTTTTTGGGAGGGTACACATCTAATGAATTACTAGAGGAGGATCACGAGGAGTAATATGCTGAATTTAGCATAACGAATGTGCAGATTGCACATTTAATGATTTATTTTGATCCCCACTAGCACTGCCAGACATCAACAAAGCTCAGGGCAGTAGCCTAGTCAGGGATGAAGTTACCTCAGAACATCACCAGCTTAATGTCGAGAAGAAAAACAGTGTAAAAACATTTCATTAGATAGATATGGTTTCAAGGCCAGTTACTCTGAGATCACAGCCAGAATCGCCGGCAGTATAATATTTAAGAGAGAGAGCTAATGCTAAGACGCTGAAATACACTTTATGGCTGTTTTGTCATCTGGTTGGGTTTTTGAAGCAGCGTGTTTTGCTCTCGCGCTGGTTTCACTTGAGTGCAGTGGAGAAGTGGTGCTGTCAATTATCTGCGGGCGTGGCGAGGAGGAGACCCCGTTGTGTGTGTGTGTGTGTGTGTGTGTGTGTGTGTGTGTGTGTGTGTGTCTGTGTGTGTGTGTGTGTGTGTGTGCTGGTTGCACTTGAGTGCAGTGGAGAGGTGGTGCTGTGAATTATCTGCGGGCGTGGCGAGGAGGAGACCCCGTTGTGTGTGTGTGTGTGTGTGTGTGTGTGTGTGTCTGTGTGTGTGTGTGTGTGCTGGTTGCACTTGAGTGCAGTGGAGAGGTGGTGCTGTGAATTATCTGCGGGCGTGGCGAGGAGGAGACCCCGTTGTGTGTGTGTGTGTGTGTGTGTGTGTGTGTGTGTGTGTGTGTCTGTGTGTGTGTGTGTGTCTGTGTGTGTGTGTGTGTGCTGGTTGTACTTGAGTGCAGTGGAGAAGTGGTGCTGTGAATTATCTGCGGGCGTGGCGAGGAGGAGACCCCGTTGTGTGTGTGTGTGTGTGTGTGTGTCTGTGTGTGTGTGTGTGTGCTGGTTGCACTTGAGTGCAGTGGAGAGGTGGTGCTGTGAATTATCTGCGGGCGTGGCGAGGAGGAGACCCCGTTGTGTGTGTGTGTGTGTGTGTGTGTGTGTGTGTGTGTGTGTCTGTGTGTGTGTGTGTGTGTGCTGGTTGCACTTGAGTGCAGTGGAGAAGTGGTGCTGTGAATTATCTGCGGGCGTGGCGAGGAGGAGACCCCGTTGTGTGTGTGTGTGTGTGTGTGTGTGTGTGTGTGTGTGTGTGTGTGTGTGTGTCTGTGTGTGTGTGTGTGTGTGTCTGTGTGTGTGTGTGTGTGCTGGTTGCACTTGAGTGCAGTGGAGAAGTGGTGCTGTGAATTATCTGCGGGCGTGGCGAGGAGGAGACCCCGTTGTGTGTGTGTGTGTGTGTGTGTGTGTGTGTGTGTGTGTCTGTGTGTGTGTGTGTGTGCTGGTTGCACTTGAGTGCAGTGGAGAAGTGGTGCTGTGAATTATCTGCGGGCGTGGCGAGGAGGAGACCCCGTTGTCATGGTGCCAGATCTGAGTTCACGCTGCTCCCTGATGCCAAACAGACCAGTCAAGTCCAACATAAACTGTGGTATCTGACCACAAAGTGTTCAAAGATGGTGCTAAAACACTAACATTTGCCACCAAGTTACTAAGTACACAAAGAACGTTGCCATGTAAGTAACTAAAACACTTCTGTATGCCCATTGTGTTACAACGGGCCTAATCGACCTCTCTCTTTCACTCTTCCTCTCCCTTAAACACACACACACACACACACACACACACACACACACACACACACACACACACACACACACACACACACACACACACACACACACACACACACACACACACACACACACACACACACACACACACACAGGGAGAAATATACACACTTGCACACACACACACACACACACACACATACACACAGTTCTTGCAGGGTCAGTTGTCAATTGATTACATGTCCGCAGGGAAGAAATATGTTTGCAACTCACATTGCACAATGGAAGCCCTGGCCCTGGCTTATCAACATAACAACCATCAGCATAGCTGTGTTATCTGCCCTGTGTACTCACTCCAGCAAGGATGATGGGAGAGAGAGAGAGAGAACTGGACAGGAACCCGCCCCATGTTTCCGATGATCCCAGTCCAGCAGGAAAGCCTCCTCTGGAAGGTTACACAGGCCCGCTTCCAGGATTTGTGTCAAAAAAGCTGACTTTGTGTTTATAAGCTTCTCCCGTACCCTCTTCCAACTGGGCAAAACATGTGCTCCTCATTGGAACAGCGACATAAGCACTTTGACTCGGCTCTCTCATTCTCCGTCAGCAGAGCTGGGTACTGCAGGAGTTGCCCACGTGCCGTGTTTGTTTGAGATCGCTGTCCAAAATGTCACAAATGCTTAGATGTGTGGCTGAAAGCCATTGCGAGTGTATAGATCCAGAAATGTATGAAATGTAATGCATGGCTTACTGGGTACAGTTGAGTAGCCAGTGGAAGTCACTTATTTGGTTTGAACATAAAGGCTATATTTAACTTAGTGAAGCCCCTTGTGAAAAGGTGAACATAAAGACTCTCTTCTCTCCTTCAGCCGAATGGAAAGTCTGGGTATTTATTTAAAATGAGCTGCTACTCACAGCATCTGTCTTTTGTTGACACACTTGGAAAGGAGGTGCATTTATTTCAGATCAGAAAAGGGCTTGGAGTCCTGAACTCCTGCCCATTCACATGCAAGGCTCAAGTTAAGTTGACTGTCTTTTCCTGTATCGTCACTCAAAAGCAACACAAGCTAAAGGTTTGAAGTAATCAAGGTAGTACTTGTCTTGGGAGTGCTCGAGGTGTTTGTGAAGGTTTTCATGAGTGAAGTTGAGGTGAAAAATATCCATCCTGCCGTATTCATCCCTAAAGCTCCAGTACTCATTAGCCAGCTCTTTGTGAAACGTATCCTTTAAGCAACAACAGCTCCAGCACAAATGCTCCTCAACGGCAGACGTACCCTGCCAGACTATTTTCTGAGTAAACGGAGCAGGATGATGTTAAGTAAATACAGACAAAGGCAGAGTGGGCTGGAGAGAAGAATACAGCCCACACATACACGTACACACACGCACTCTCTCTCACATTCACATACACACACACACACACACACACACACACACACACACACACACACACACACACACACACACACACACACACACACATACGGTTGATTATATTTTCAGTATCCTTTGTAAATGCAAATGTATGTTTTTATATCATGTTTGGCAACCACCATCTGTGTTTTCTCAGTCTCGGCTAACAATGTCCCTTTTTGCAAGTGTTAATTAGACCAGGCATACTGGTGTTAATTAGACCAGGCATACTGGTGTGAATTTCCCTTAACGAGCCATGTTAATGACCAGTCTCAAGGTCACTTTGTGTCTTCATTGCACACACATCACTGCTTTTATATGTCCAAAATATTACCCAGCATGCACCATCTGCTCATACAAAAACGAGCACATTCATGCGCAGGTCCGTGTAATTGTGACGATTAACAGTTTTGATAATAGAGACAACACATGACCCCGCTATCACACATGGTCTTTTAATGTGTGACCAGCATGGGGCCACAGATGGTTGCCTTTTCCTTAATGGCAGTAGGAAGTGCCTGTGAGAGGTTTCTTTTGATGTGGAAAAGGACTGCCGTGAATTTGTCCCGCAACGCTACACGTTCCAACATTCTCGGGGTCCGAAAGCATAAAACCGACCTTTTGACGTCATGGCTTGGTCGACCTTTTCCAATTTGGAATGAGGTTCACCAACTGTTTACTGTTATGGTGTTTTGAAAGCTTTTGTGTCTGAATTGAATGGCTGTGGAATGTTGTGAGATTATTTGCCCTTTTGGGTGGCTGTTCCACTATTTGGAGCAGGATGTGTGTGTGTAACAGTCAAATATTATCAAAGGGCTCAGCTCTCATGTTTTGTTCTGAAGGTGACACTTAACACTTCAAACAATGTTTTTGTAGTGGTTATTTCAAAAGGGAAACTTGTAAAATGTGAAGGCCTCTTGTTTTTTTCCCTTATATAGATAAGGTGAGATGACGCATGTGCATGTGTTCCTTTGGCACATTCAGTAATAAAGTGACGCACAACATGCACATTGAAACTGGGCAATGGGGGATATTTTTGTCTGTGTGCTACTTTGAGAACTTTGGGTAGATTTCCCCTTGACTTATGAGGAAATTACATTATGTAGCATGTGCCTTGTCACACTGACTTCACACCCACCACTTCTGTCACAATCTCCGTCTACACACAGATATCTGTGAAGATTAGATGCAGTCTGCAGTCCTGGCAAGAGATGCTCCACTGAATTGGAAAAGTGTAGAATTTGATTCAAGCCACTTTTTTGTTTCCTCTTTACAGAGCTAGGCCTGTGTTTATGCACAAGTCTCTTTAACACACAACACACACACACACACACACACACACACACACACACACACACACACACACACACACACACACACACACACACACACACACACAGACAGCAAGAGGACCCTAAGCAACAATTAGCTGGACTTTCATGGACTTCTTACCTTCATGGCAATGTAGCATTGCTCATCAAGCTGATTGTTCTTTGAATTAGAGGGCAGTTAGCATTAGTGAATCTTGAATGCAGTACAGAGCATTATCAGTGCAATGCGATAAAGTCACAATGTAATATTTGTGAAAACTGCAAATGTTACAAACCAGTGGCATTAATGCCCCACTGCACCAGTAGCAGTTGCAACAGTTTTAAAACCAAGGCGAGACTATTAAACAAATCTGACATCAGTGTTGCTCTTTTGGGGAAAAACGACTTGCTGGAAAGTGCTGAGTCATCGCTCGGTTTTGACCATGCTTCTGCCTCAGGGACCTCATGCTGTAGACAGTTGGAAGAGGTCTCTGGGAGTAAAGGGGAAATGGGCAGAGGAAGAAAGAGAGGAAAGGAGGAGTAAGGAAATCGAAGAAAACATGTCTAATAGCCTTCTGCAGACCTGGAAGAAAGAAGAACGTACGTACATGAATATCAGAGAGAACCTGTGCCACTGAGCTTGCTAATGAGATCGGCATAAACAAGTCTAGAGAATGTGCTTCATATGAACTTCAGTTGAACTTGCAACATGTAAGACTGTGAAAACCGTTAGTTCAGAGCAATTAACTTTTATAAGGTCTTTTTATGTGTGCTTTGCCCTTTTAGAAACTCCATTAATATCACATCATTTGTTTTGTTATTTTTTCCCTTGTTCTGGCATAGTCCCATGGTTGTCTGCCATTTCTGTATTTATTACTAGTCATACTGGAGTTTGGTGACATTTTGGCCAAGGAACCAAGGAAAAAGAGGAACATTGTGTCTTTCTTCTGGAGATTGCGTATGCAAACACACAGCAATATACCAGTAGTTGTATGCAAGGGAAAAACGTTTCAAGTCTTTGAGCGTGTGCCATGATATAAGTGCTTACCGTAATTTCCCGACTATTAGCCGCGGCTTATACATTGATTTTGCAAAATTTCTACCGCTATGAGGTTAATACAGGGGGGCAGTTAATATGGTGTTAATATGGTTTTGTTTCTTTTAACTTGCATAAAACACTGTCCTGCGGCTTATACACAATGCAGCTTACAGTATATGCGGGAAATTACTGTAATAACCGTGATAACCATGATGGCAGTGTGTAACCGTCTCTGTGTGTGTGTGTGCTGTCTGTGCTTCCTCAGGCAGGCGTGGGGATATAAGTGCTTATAACTGTGATAACCATGACGGCAGTGTGTAACCGTCTCTGTGTGTGTGTGTGTGTGTGTGTGTGTGTGTGTGTGTGTGTGTGTGTGTGTGTGTGCTTCCTCAGGCAGGCGTGGGCCCTGGTGTCAGTGGTGGGCGGTGGCAACACCTCGTGCACGGAGGACGTTCGGGAGCACGAGAACCACGACACAAGCGGGAAGGCGCTGGCTCGCCGAGACTTTGTCACCGTGGACGGCGTGCGCTTCTCCGTCACCGCCTACAGCGAGTGGCGAAACGGTATAAACGCGCTCACCGAACATGGACCTGTTTAGCTGACCTCTGTCGTTAGGCTTAGGGGTCAAACACTAGGACCCCCTGCCCACTGATTTTCCACACGCTGAAATGAGATGATGTACTGTACTTCCTTACGTTAAACTGCGGACTGGTTTGGGCACAAGATTTAGGGAGGTGGCCATAAATGTAGTCATAGCTATGTGGTTATGCTCTACAAAACCACAGAAAGTGTTCTAGTTATGAGTGCCTACATCCTGTACTGCAGATAAGGGCTCAGGGCCTCATTAGCCCCTTTCAGACCGTCGGGCCAAAGCCGTGCTAGCCAGGCCGTGCCAGGGCTAATTGGTTTCACACCTCTTGGCGGGTGCTAACTGCGGGCCAAATCGGGGCTACTAGCCCCTGATTTTTGGCCCAACAAAATCGTTGGGCCAGTCGGGGCTACAGTCGGGTGTGTTGAGGGTGTGTCTACCGAGGCCGTCCTGGTGCTCACTCTCCTTGGCTTTCTCACTGATTGAGGACCTGTGGACTTGAGACATGTGGGCTGTGAATTGTGAATATCACCTATATCTGCTATTTTTTTTATTTTGTAAATCAAGACAAAGGCAAATTACGAATAAGTTAAAGTGTTTCACTGAGACTGCATGAGGGCCTTTAGTGGTCCACTATGGCTCTCCCTCTTCCCCTCAAACTCTGTCTGCTCATTCAGCTTTTATTCTGCTCATTAAGTTAAGAGCTCTCCAAAACATTCAGCTCAAATATTTATGCTCGCCGTGGGAGTGCCAGGGGCCTCGGAAAAAACCACAAGCCACCATCCGTAATCTAGAGCTTCCTGCTCAATATATTCATATGCTTTACCCGTCAAGAGTGACACTCAAAACATATCACTCTCCCCTCACAGGCTCGTGTCTGTCAGAGATTTCCATGCCGGCTGAGAGTAGCATTGACGTTTATGTTCCCCACCTTCCGAGTGCCACATTGGTCCAGAGGGGGGAATTAATACTTTAATGTTTTACACAGTGAAGCACTTAATAGCCTTGGAGATGGTTTGGTAGTGAAAGTAGACCATTATGGGCTTTAAAGGCATTGGGAATCCCAAGCTGCCCAGCAGGATGCAGACACTATCAGGGGTCTCATCTTTATGGAGCGCCTCATAACTTCAAAGACATTCCCAGGCCTGTGTTATCCTGTGTTGTCGGTGAGCCAGACAGTAAATAGGGCCTTCAGGGCCAGAGAAAATGACTGAGAACATTTGGCGTTCTACTGTCCCTCCCTGTAATATTGATGAGTGTTTCTCTCCGTGCAAATTCCAGAAAGTTCTACGCCCTTCTTTGCTCAGGTTTCAGCAGTGTGATTCACTGGTACGGTCATGGTGATTTGTGACTTGTCATCATAGTACAGGATTGAGTCAATGGGACACATCTGCTCAATACCAGAATTCTTGTGATTTTAGATTAGATTAAAGTTTTTGGAAATGACAGAGGTTGATTAGCCTGGGTGTTCCCATCCTGCCCTGCGCTGGGATTTCATTCACGCTGCTAAGGCAGTCTGGAAACTACCGCCCCAATTTTTGACTGAGATAGGGGATCAATCACAGAACAGGGGGGAAAGTAAGACCATGATGAGCTATGTACAGACGCATTTGATAGACATCCGTGCCGCCCAATGAACGGATCTGGGCATTTTTTCAAATACGAGAAGACCAGGTCTCATTTGAGAAGAGGTAGGCACTAGCCAGGCTAGAGGCCGATGAGCACTCTTTGTGAAATGCCTTATATACAGTAGCATCCCTTCAAATCAATGCCACTTGTGTCTATAGACCTTACCCTTCCACCTCCTCTCTCTCTCGCTCTCTCTTTCTCTCTCTCTTTCTCCTTCCCTCTCTCTCTCTCTCTTTCTCTTTCACTTTCTGTCTCTCTCCAGGTTTTCCCCAAACTGGGTTCCAGGTGGACGCAGTGGACCAGGTGGTGCTGAACCTGCAGGACGACGTGAGCAGCTGGCAGCCGGGCGAGCGCGTGGTGGTGTCCAGCACCGACTACTCCATGCACCAGGCCGAGGAGTTCACCCTGCTCCCCTGCCCACACTGCTCCAGGAAGCAGGTCCGGGTGCAAGGTGAGGAGGGCACGGCGCGGTGCGGCGCGGCGTGGCGTGGCGCTCTGGGGCCGGCCCCGAGGCCGCATGACTAATGAGTAATGGCCCGGGCTTCCTGTCCATCTGCTTGACCTCGCTCCTGGGCTGCCGGTCACTTTGGAACAGACGGGAGCCGAGGACGGCAAATGCCTTAGTCATCTTTGGCGGAAGTGCGTCAGTTTTTGCTGCAGTGTGCGACCGCAACGAAATTGATATTCGCAGTTTGATTGTGAGGGTTCTTAATTGACCAGCTCCGGACAAATAAAATCTTCAGTCCATTTCTGTCACAGCTAATTCTGACCTGTACTCAGTGGTGAACTACCCTGTAAATGACCTTATTTCTGTAGCTGGTGGCAAGTCAGAATAAATAAAACGCTGTGTGAAAAACTGGACGTCCAGTCAGTCAGATGAAAAGAATGGACTTATTTGTGCGCTTGTCCGTGAGAGTGGAACATCTCAGTATCAGGGCACCTCTTCTGCTGGGCACTCCTTTATTACTCTCCATCTTTCTCTCTCTCCCCTCTCCTCTCTATCCCTCGCTTTCCTACTGCCACTGGACTGCATGCTAACCGTGGCAGATGAAAGAGAGCCCAACCCAGTACAGTGTGTGTGTGTGTGTGTGTGTGTGTGTGTGTGTGTGTGTGTGTGTGTGAGCAATCCTCAGTGGGGGACAGCAGAGATGTCTGTTATCAGGGGCCCAGCGGGCAGGGGTGGAGGAGAGAGTGAGAGAGTGAGAGAGTGAGAGAGTTAGAGTGACAGAAAGAGAGGGAGGGAGAGAGAGAGAGAAAGAGTGAGAGAGTGAGAGAGTTAGAGTGACAGAAAGAGAGGGCGGGAGAGAGAGAGAGAAAGAGTGAGAGAGTGAGAGTGACAGAAAGAGAGGGAGGGAGAGAGAGCGAAAGAAAGAAAGAGAGAGTGAGAGTGACAGAAAGAGACGGAGAGAGAGAGAGAAAGAGTGACAGAAAGAGAGAGAGAGAGAGCTAATGTGTGTGTTTGTCCCGTCCACCTCCCCAGGGAAGCCCCAGTTCCTGCACGTGGGGGAGGTGCTGGATGGGGTGGACATGCGGGCGGAGGTGGCCCTCCTCTCCAGGAATATCCTCGTCCACGGAGACATGGAAAACTCCTGCTATGGAAACAACTGGTGCCAGTTCTTCAACCACGACACTTTCGGGGGGCACATCAAGGTCTGTGTGTGTGTGTGTGTGTGTGTGTGTGTGTGTGTGTGTGTGTGTGTGTGTATGTGTGTGTGTGTGTGTGAGAGAGAGAGAGTAAGTGTGTGTGTGTGTGAAAGAGAGAGTAAGTGTGTGTGTGTGTGTGTGAGTGTGAGTAAGTGTGTGTGAGAGAGAGTGTTTCAGTGTGTGTGTGCTTGTTTACTTCTCCAATACACCCGTCTGTCTGGAGCGATCACGCTGACATCTCTCCCATGGCTTGTATTCACGTCGAGCACCCCATGAGGTAGCCGGCCACTCTGAGGGCCTATTGACACATTCCCAAAACGGCACCAGCAAGTGCTGCGCTCCCTCTATGCTCCAGAGTCAACCCCAAACCCAACTGACCTGGGCACAGTTCCTCATTCCTCCTCCCCTGCACCAGTAAGCCCTGGTCATATATTTTGACCACATGCAGTGAATGGGGGTACTAATGAAATCCACGAGCAGGGCTTTCAGGCGTCCAGTCCGAAGCTGAACTCTCTGTGCACATGTTTCTGCAGGGTTTATCAAGCAGTATTGGTAAATAGTGCTGGTAAATAATAGGAAGCAGACACTGGTTTAAGGCACTGGTACTTGGATCAGGCCAGTTATTGCTCATGTTTGGGCATGTTTGTGTTTGTGTATGACTTCAGTTCATATTAAATAACGTTTTATTATATTTTGTGCTTCTCTCTCACTCTCTCTCTTTTCTCTTTCCCTCCATCTCACTCTCTGTCTTTTCTTTTCTTGTTGCTTTCATTCTATTGTTCTATTTCTCTTTCTGTTTTACACTGCATGTCTCTCTGACTCTCTCTATCTCTCTCTCTTGGTCTTTCCCTCTCTGATTCTCTCCATCTTTCTTGCTTTCTGCCTTGCTCTGTACCTCTCTCTTCTCTCTCTCTCTCTCTCTCTCTCTCTTCTCTCTCTCTCTATCTCTCTCTTTCGGTCTTTCCCTCTCTGATTCTCTCCATCTTTCTTGCTTTCTGCCTTGCTCTGTACCTCTCTCTTCTCTCTCTCTCTCTCTCTCTCTCTCGGTCTTTCCCTCTGATTCTCTCCATCTTCCTTGCTTTCTGCCTTGCTCTGTACCCCTCTCTCTCTCTCTCTCTTCTCTCTCTCTATCTCTCTCTTTCGGTCTTTCCCTCTGATTCTCTCCATCTTTCTTGCTTTCTGCCTTGCTCTGTACCCCCCCCCCTCTCTCTCTCTCTCTCTCTCTCTCTCCTCTCTCTCCATCTCTCTCTCTCTCTCTCTCTCTCTCTCTCTCTCTGTTCTCTCTCTGTTCTCTCTCTCTCTCTCTCTCTCTCTTGGTCTTTCCCTCTGATTCTCTCCATCCTCCTTGCTTTCTGCTTTTCTGCTCTGTACCTCTATTTTCTCTCTCTCTCTCTCTCTCCTCTCTCCATCTCCATCTCTCTCTCTCTCCTCCGTGTCCAGATCCAGGGCAACTTCTCGTCGGTGCACGTGTCCCAGGTGGAGCTGAGGCACATGGGGCAGCAGAGGGAGCAGGGCAGCTACCCGCTGCACTTCCACCGCTGCGGAGACGTGGACCAGCGCGGCGGCTACTCCCCGCCCACCTACGTGGACGCCGTGTCCATCCACCACTCCTTCTCCCGCTGCGTCACCATCCACGCCACCAACGGACTCCTGGTAAGGCCTGCTCTAGCGCACTCTCACGTTATGTTACCGTAATTTCCCGACTATTAGCCGCAGCTTATACATTGATTTTACAAAATTTCGTCCGCTATGAGGTTTATACAGGGGGGCAGTTAATATGGTTTTGTTTCTTTTAACTTACATAAAACACTGTCCTGCGGCTTATACACAATGCTGCTTATATGCGGGAAATTACTGTACGCCTGCAGTACAGGCATGCATGGCACATGTCATTCACAGTACAATATAGCCACCAACGGACTCCTGGTAAGGGCTGCTCTAGCGCAGTCTCACGTTATGTGGATTTATTGCATATAGCCTACTTACAGTACCACTTCAACACCATTGACTGTAGCTGTCCAAACTGTAGGCTAACTGTGCAGTTCAACTGTTTTGTAAAGTTGTAGCCTAACGTTAACTGTAACACAAGCACAACGATGCACGCTCAATGTGCGTGTGAGTTTCTACGGGAACATACAGGAGCTGCTACGGTCACCAATTTTAGGAAAAGGGTTGATGACTTTAGCTAGCCTTTATTAGTAGGTTTATTACACATCCAGAAAAATACATTTGAGTCGTTCCATAGGCTCTGGAATGGATCATTATGAAGCATAAGCGGAAAGTTATGTTTTAAAAAAAATCAGGGATGAAAAATCCGAGGGGGCACGTGCCCCCTTAACTTCAATGGGCATGACGGCACTGCATGGCACATGTAATGTACAGTGTGTATTACAATATATGTACATACATGTATTACATATATATGTATTACTATGCATGAATATACTGTATTGTCATGCATGAAAATGTTCTTTGGTCTCACTGGTAAGAGTAGTATAAAACACACATAGAAAACATAGACTAGATACATTCATTCCATTACACATAGACATACAGTATATCCACAAGATTGACACATCACATGTACCCCCTCCCTCTAGCGCACACACACATGCACACACATCACATACTTGGCAGAAAGCACCAGTTCCAGCCCATTTGTAGTGCTCTTGGCTACACCTCCCATGCAGGGGATTAGGCTGCATTTGCTTCTTCATATACTGTAGCGTATCCTAACATTAAACTGAATCCTCAGTACAGTCCCCTAAACCTCCATCTTGTCTCTACAAGCTGAAGTTCATTGAGGTCCGTTGACAGAAGCATGGTGAAATGGAGCCGGGGGGGTGGGGGGGTGTGTGTGTGGGGGGGGTGTTGTGGGAAACACGCTGACTAATCGGTGATCCTCCACACTCCTCCGATTGGGTCCTGTTCCGTTTCCCATCACATGGCCGAGCTGAACCAAACCAAACCGGAACGATCTGCATTTCATTCCTTCCTTCCTTCCTTCCTTCCTTCCTTCCTTCCTCCAGATAAAGGACACGGTGGGCTACGACACGCTGGGACACTGTTTTTTCCTGGAGGACGGGATCGAGCAGCGGAACACCTTCTTCCACAACCTGGGCCTGGTGACCCGGCCGGGCACCATCCTGCCCACCGACCGGAACGACACCCTGTGCCAGAGCATCCTGGACAAGGTCTACAAGAACTACACCCCCACGCCAGCCACAGAGTGCAAGTAAGGACCTCCCCGCCACACGTGTTGCACAAGCAGGCAGGATGTGCCAGCCAGCCTTGACGTGCTGTTCCAAGGAAGCCATTCTCACTGTAGTTGCATAATCTGCGTGAGGAGAGAGCAGTCACAGAATAAGAATGAGGAACGTGGCTAGTTTGACGCGTTTTACAGTAAAACAGCAATCGCTTGTGTGTGTGTGTGTGTGTCTGCGTACATCTATCTCTCAGTTTCCACACAGAGAGCAAACGCTATAAATCTCTTCAGCTAACTGTGTGTGCTCATATCATAACCCCCCTGTGTGTGTGTGCTCATATCATAACCCCCCTGTGTGTGTGTGCAGAGCTGCTTACTCGGCTGTCTCTTGTCCTCTGCTGTCTGTTCCCTGACCCCCCCCCCCCCCCACACACACACCTCGCCACTAGAGAGATACCATGACATAAGACAGAGGCCTCATTTCCTCTGATATGACTAGCCTTAGAATCCACTTAGCCTTGGAATAACACCCCCCACCTCCACACACACACACACACACACACACACACAGAGAGAGAGACCAGACCCCATCACCCCCCTCTCCCTGAGCTGAATGTGCTGTGTGTGTGTGTGTGTGTGTGTGTGGAGACCTAAGAGAGGTTGTGTTTTTATTTGGGGAGGGTGATTAGGAGGGCTTTTTGTAGGGGCCCCCCAGTGCTGCGGTGCTGCTCTGTGCTCTCCTGTAGCAGGGCTCAGTGGGGCTGGCCAGGGGATCACAGGAGAACATGCCATTTGTCACAGGCAGCCAACTTTATCTTTATTACGTACATACACGCAAGAGCTGCAGCAGAGTGGGGACCTCCAAGCACTCAGAGTCTCTCTCTCTCTCTCTCTCTCTCTCTCTCTCTCTCTCTCTCTCTCTACCCCATCTCTCTCTTTCTCCCGATCTCTCTCTCTACCCCCACCTCTCTCTCTCTACCCCACCTCTCTCTTTCTCCCCCATCTCTCTCTCTCTTCCCCCACCTCTCTCTCTCTTTCTCTTTCTCTCTCCCCCCATCTCTCTCTCTCTCTCTCTCTCTCTCTCTCTCTCTCTCTCTCTGAGTCTGTTTGTCTGTCTGATAATGACGTTATTTAGTGGCTCATACAGGACTGGGAGTCGTGAGTAGTGAGTGCAGGCCTCATTGTGTGCACTATTCATTGTGCTACAATATGTCTATTTGTGCGTGTGTATTTCATTACAATTGTGTGTACAGTGCGTGTGTGCATGGATATGGACGTGTCCGTAACTGTGTCTGGTGTCTGTGTTTGCTTAAAGGGCAGTGTCGACGTTCTGGATTGCCAACCCCAACAATAACCTCATAAGCAATGCTGCTGCTGGCTCACAGGTAGAACCCAACCTAAGTGTCTTTATGAAATCAAAACTTTCATTAAAATTGATCTTGTTAAGTGTAGTTTAATGATGTCAATGAACCCAATAATTATACTGACGTGAAGTATGCAGTCAGGTGTGTTTGCTTAAATGAAGAGGTAATATTCTGTAATATTTCTGGGTAATATACCCTAAGATGGAGAATCATTCTGGTGATTTTCAAATTATGTGAAGTAATTTCTGGATAACACAGGAGATTATTGCCTCTTAATTCTGCATTTAGATTATATAAAACTCCTGAGGTAGCCTAGTTTCAATAAAAAGGTAATTTCTGAAATGAAGTGGGTCAGTCTGGTGACTGATCCTGTGTGTTTTGCAAACAGTAGAGGCTGCCAGTATTTCATCCAGTCTTTATTAAACTCTGAGGAGATGGATCGTGCACAGTGGCACTGGAGCCAAGTCTTGTGTGGCTTATCCATAAGCCCTTTTGCATGGAGCTATACGTTTTAGTGTATGCCTGTAGCTAAGATGGTGTAAGCCCCTCTAAGGTCACAGTTTCACTTCCCGATAAGGCAGCTGAGAGATAAGGACTGTTTCAGCATTTCCGCTAAGAACCCGTGAAATGTCTCTTTCTCTCTCTCTATTCTCTATTCTAACGTGTGTGTATGTGTGTGTGTGTGTGTGTGTGTGTGTGTGTGTGTTGTGTGTGTTGTGTGTGTGTTGTGTGTGTGTTGTGTGTGTGTTGTGTGTGTGTTGTGTGTGTGTTGTGTGTGTGTGTGTGTGTCAGGATGCAGGGATCTGGTATATATTTCACAGCATGTCCACGGGCGACTCCCACGGCCTGGTACCAGAGACGAGGGCTGAGCTCACCCCTCTGGGAGTCTTCTATAACAACCGCGTCCACTCCAACTTTAAGGTCTGTCCGCCTCTACCAGCCTCACGCACACTGCACCTCATTCACTTCACAGCAGTTCTTTTATACCTGCACAGTGTAATGCACTGAGCTATTCTGTTCTGTGGAGTCCTGTGGGAATATGTCTGTGTTCTGGGTCATGTGGCTATATAGCTGTGTTGTTGTATATCCTTTTATTTACATTATAATATGGTAATATATTGACACAATACATTCTCAAGTAATGAGAATTGTCTTTTGAGAATTCTGAGATTGGATACACACACACACACACACACACACACACACACACACACATTTGCAAACTTAGTCACTTGCACAGTGCTAAGTAACCTTGACAATTGTGTTTTTGTCGTGCCACTCCATAGCACGGACAGATTGATTAAGAGAGGCCTGAAAGAGCCTTGTCTGGTACTCTGAATAGCAGTGAGGAGACAGAGAGAGAGAGAGTGGGCACACAATGTATTAGTGTTCTCCTGTGCGCTCTCTCTCTCTTTCTCTTTCTCTCTCTCTCTCTCTCTCTCTCTCTCTCTCTCTCTCTCTCTCTCTCTCTCTCTATAGGGTACGTTTTGTTCGACTAGACGTAGATTCTTTTCTTACAGTACATTACTGTTCTCTCCTCTCTCTCACACACACTCTCTCTCTCTCTCTCTCTCCTGTGTTCTAGGCCGGACTCTTTATTGATAAGGGGGTGAAGACCACCAACGCGAGTAAGGCTGACCCCAGGGAATACCTGTGCTTGGACAACAACGCCAGGTGAGGGCCAGTATCCTCACGTCTCATGTCTAGCACTATCGCTGGATTGGTCCATGTTGACCTCGCCCGCCCGATCTCCCCACTCCCTCAGCCCTGCTACACGAGCACATCTCTCTCCGTGACAGATTTATGTTGCGATGTGACTTCTTATTGGGTTATTTTCTCTGGGCTGACCCATCTGCTGGGATCATTTAGGCGCTAACGTATAGCCTATATATTCGACACGAGCTGGAATGTAGCGCTCAAGAGCAAAAAAAAAAAAAACAAGAGCCTCTGGGAATGACTGACACAGATTTCCAGTGCTGGGTCGTTACAGGGCGTTACAGGGCCTGTGTATTTTTAAACAGCTCTCCTTCAACACGCGGTAGCTACATGCAGACAAGAGTTGGAGGGCTTGTGTCCACAGCTAACATGCAGACAAGAGTTGAAGGGCTTGTGTCTACAGCTACATGCAGACAAGAGTTGGAGGGCTTGTGTCCACAGCTACATGCAGACAAGAGTTCGGGGGCTTGTGTCCACAGCTACATGAAGACAAGAGTTACCCTACAGTCACACACGCTACAAGAGACAGCGACAACTCCACCAACTTGCCGTTGAGTGGGGAGGTGATTCGCAAGTGATTGACGGCTAACGATTGCTACGTGCTAGGTGGCTGACCGATAGCTCGTACATACCTTCAGATATATTTTTTGGTTACAAAACCTGGCTTTTTGGATTTTAAAGTTCATATTCCTCACTAGAAGTAGCAAAGCTTGTCGCTTGTCTCTGGCAAAGCCTACTCCCATTGAAAATGAATGGCAGCCTGTCGTTTTGTCGCTGTCTCTTGTAGTGTGTGTGACTGCAGGGTTAGGGGGCTTGTGTCCACAGCTACAGCAGACAAGAGTTGGAGGGCTTGTGTCCACAGCTACAGCAGACAAGGTTTCGAGGGCTTGTGTCCACAGCTACATGCAGACAAGGTTTCGGGGGCTTGTGTCCACAACTGGGTTTTATTAACGTCTCGTCACCTGCCAGAAGGAGCTGGGCTGCTGCGCTGGTGGTTGCAGTGATGGCGTCAAGCAGCCCGCAATCCCCCCCCCCAGACACACACACACACACACACACACACACACTCACTCACACACACACACACACTGTGTCTGTGAATGATCTGACGTGGCTTCTGGCCACGTGTGTTGCTGCCGGTCTATTAGCCCCCTATTTGTAACCCTATCCAGCCCCCGCTTCCAGAGGGGTAGCTGCTCAACAGGCTGCACACACACACACACACACACACACACACACACAGGGAGAGAGAGAGAGACACAGACTCACAGGAGGGTCTCCTCGTGCCGCTTGTCTGCTATGAAAGCGGGCCAAGAGAAGATTGAGTTTCAGATGTAGGGCTTCTCGGCAGAGGGACATGAAACATGGCCACAGCTGGAGAAGAGCTCAGGCCTCCCGCTGTGCGTGTGCGTGTGTGTGTGCGTGTGTGTGTGCGTGCGTGTGTGTGTGCTTGTGCGTGTGTGTGTGTGTGTGTGTGCGTGTGTCATAGAGAGAAAGGGAAGAGAGAAATAGAGGAGGGGAGAGATTTAAAGAACAAGATTAAATAGTGCATCGGTGTTGTATTTATGTGGGTTAACGTGAGCCCCAATTTTCCAATGTTAAACATCTGTTCCCAAGTACGAACGTACATCCACATAGGCATGGTGTGTGTGTGCGTGTGTGTGTGCGCGCATATGTGTGTGCATGTGTGTGCGTCTCTTCTGTACATTGTATCTTTCCCACCCTCATGACATAGTGTATACCTTCAGGGAGTTGTTTGCTACGTTTCGCACCTTTTCGTCATGTTCATGTGGACGTTCCCGCCCAAGGTTCCGCCCGCACGAGGACGCTGACCCGAGCCGGCCGCGCGTGGCGGCCCTCCTGGACACCCTCATCTCCTACAAGAACAACGATCTCGGGGCCTGGATCCGGGGAGGTGACATCATCATACAGAACTCCTGGTGAGTCACCAGTGAATCAACTTTCCCGAATGATCGTCAGCCCGACGCGGATCATGACTTCCATGTGCAGCGCACTGTATCCCCCTGCCACGTGCCAGTTTACAGTCCTGTAGCCGCGCAGGGTCTCATGACGTTCCTTACTTCCTGACATTATCCTGCCGCTTGGATGCATGTACTCTGAGGCACAGCAAGCGATTTATATGTTTATTTCTCTAAGTGCTCATCATGTGTTGTTCCTCATTAACTAAACTGGTGGATTGTTTTTTTTTGTTTGTTTGTTTTCTTCTCTTTTCAGTTTTGCTGACAATGGAGTGGGCTTGTCATTTGCCAGGTAAGAGCTGGTCTATGTCATCATGGGACAATAGTTTCAGCTGTGCCCCTGGGGTACGGCATGTATAGGCACCTTTGTGCTGCGGTCACGCTGTGACCGTGGGGTCAGTGGTCAGTCAGAGCAGGACTCTGAGTGAGAGTGTGTGTTCGGCCGCAGGTCAGCAGAGAGATGACTCAGATCTCACTGTTGTCTGGCCAACGTCTCTCACTCACACTCACACTCACACTCACACTGCTGGAATGTTTGGCAAGAGGGACAGAAAGAGAAAAAGAAAAAGAAACGGGGCATTATTTTGCATAGTTCCCTGGAAATGTAGGCCTGCTTTTGCAATGCATTTGTGATTCAACAGTGACATACAGTACAGTTCACTTGACTGGTCACCACCTGGAGAATTAGATCATTGTTTTAATGGATGGATGCATGAAAGGATTTATAAACTGGTTGAATAGTTGGTGGATGGCTACATGGATTGATTTATTAGAGAATTTATCAGTGCTTGTTCTGAGGGGTTCAGGCCTTTGGCTATGTAAATGCTATGAGTCAGTTGTCACTATACACATGACTAAAATAAAATGTGATTGAATTAATGCGCTTAATAAATATTCCGTCTTTCCCATGTGTTCCACAGTGATGGCAGCTACCCCAAAGACGAGGGTTCCAGTCAGGAGGTCTCCCAGTCGCTGTTTGTCGGGGAGAGCAGGAACCGCGGTTCTAACGGAGGCCAGAACAAATACTGGGGAGTCGGTGGGGTGGATGGGAAGAACAGGACTCTACCCAGGAACAAGTGAGAAAAGAAAAGAAAAGTGTAAAAACAATAACAACTCAAAAACACAAGTTGAGGACACTTGAATGACAGGAAGTTTCAGCAAAGCTTGCCAGACATTGGTGTGTAAGGGAGGTCCTTTCCTGGCACATGCAGCCGATAGACAGGAAACGGCCAGAGTGCCTTGAAGCCCCTGGAGGTCCCATAAATGAGAAGTGATCACAGCGAGTCTCTGGAAAGACCCCGTCAGACAGTCAGTTGTCAGCCGCGCCCTTCAGTCCTGGCAACATGTCAGTCCTCCTTCCCAACTCAAAACGACCTCAGCGGCGCTGACAGTAAATCTCAGGGTTTCGCTTTTAGCGAAATGCGTCTGGCTCGACATGCTCATTGGCTCCACTGGGTGTAGGGGGGGGGGGGGGGGGACGCATGTTCCTCCATAAAGCCCTCCATCATGAGCTCGGAGGCGGAGCGCTCTCTAAATCACATCATCTCCCACCACAGTTCCGCTGGGAATCTGGAGCTCGGGCGCATAAATTTGACATGTTTCACTCCGACTGGTGACAAGGTGGTGCACAACACTGACATACGAGGCCGTGCATCATCTCTGACGTTTGTCCCGGACTAGTGAGGTTCCGGGTCGGAATTAAGATTAACAGGGTCAGGCGTCTCACTCTCAGTTCATCACCCGACGCAAGTTGATTTGTAAAATCGGACGTTAGGGAGAGTACTGAGACAGCGCTATTCCAAGGTCTTCCTGGAAGCTCTTCATCAATCTGCTCTGCTGTTTGCTGTCACTGTGTGTGTGTGTGGGGGGCTGTGGTAGGTGTGTGTAGTAGCTGAACACACACTCTGTTTTTGCTTCTAGAACATTCCCCATCCGAGGCTTCCAGATTTACGACGGGCCGGTGCGGCTGACGGAGAGCACGTTCCGGAGCTACGCCCCGACAGCGGAGCGCTTCACCAGCGCCGTGGGCTTCAACCTGAAGAACACCTGGCAGCTCACGCCGCGCAACAACCTCTCCTCCCTCAACTTCTCCCCCTCTGTAAGCAGCAGCAGTGCGTGTGTGTGTGTGTGTGTGTGTGTGATGGAGAGAAAAAGCCAGAGAAAGAAAGAAAAGAAATAGACAGATGAGGGGGGGGAATGATATGGCAAATAAGTCGAGTCGGTATGTCGTTGTGAAGACTGACCAACCAAGTAATGTCCACTGGAGCTGAAGTATAGTGGAGGAGTTGCTAGAGTTTAGTTCCCTAGGAAGCACTAGTGCTAGTAAGCAGCCCTTGGCCAGTGTTTGGATGAAAAGTTGTTTATCTTACACACTTCCTCAGCGCTGCAACATGGCGTCCCACAATCTGGTGTGATTGCGTGCCCTCTGGTGAGGCAAGAGTCGCGTCGGAATGTAAAGAATGGCTGAACAAATGGCTGTCTGGAACTGGTTTGCGCTCCATACGAGCATCTGCCAATGGATGCTCCCCAATACGGTCCCCCTTTTTTGATATTAACAAAGCTTAAAATGAACACTTCCTAGTGCGAGACCCATGTCCAGCCTTCCCTCTCCTGCTTGGGGGGCCTCTTGTGTGACCACAACACAGGACTGCCATGGCTCTCTAAGCTATGCTACGCTAGCAGTGCTGTGGGGCTCTGTGGGGAGGAGAGGCTTTTGTCAGGGGAGGTCACCCTGGCTTTCATTAGCCACTCTGACACTATGCATAAAGGGGCCTTTGTGAGCTGGGCAGAGACTGTAGTCACGGCTCAGGGGGAGCTCCCAGGGAGACGGCCCTCCGTCGGCTCTCCTCACCAGGGGTGCTGCTGGGAATATCGGCCCCTGTGGAATAATGGGCACCGCGAGATGATAATGTCGGTCATTATCCTGCTCGGTGAGGACCCTCCTGTCAGCGCCGAGTCCTGGAAATGACCGCTCCACCCCACCATTGTCCCTTTTATTGCCGCCCTGCTCCATTTTTAAACGCTCATGATGTAACTCCGGTCATGTGATTCTCTGGCGTATGCATTCTTTGCTCTGGCCCACTCCCTCGGCTCCTGAGTCCTGATGGCATCTTGATATCTCCCCACGGGTGCTAATGTGCTCCGAGTGCTCTTGATATCTCCCCACGGGCACTAATGTGCTCAGAGTGCTCTCATTCGCTGACATGTTGATGTAAGAGATTGTTTACAGTGATGACAGGACGCTACGACGTCAGTACCCACCCCCCACCCCCCACAGACACTTTGTCTCCATTTGCTAATTAGAACATTTGAGCCCATAAAGGGCCCATACAGCCCCAGTGTCCCTGCGAGGATTTCAGGCTCTCTCTGTGTGCGTCTAGTGCTGTCTGGTGAGGAGACAGTTCCATGATTTACACAATGTTAATAACATGACGGGGCTCCAGCGACATGCCTCTATGACTAGTAAAACAGCACACAGAACACACATTATGACAGAACGAGTTGCCTGTCTCCACAGGTCAAGCTCCCCGTGTTCTTTGGGAAGCCGGGCCAGTGGTTCGAAGAGAACGACCTGGACGGGGACAAGAACTCCATCTTCCACGACCTCGACGGCACGGTGAGCGGCTACCCGAACACGTACGTGGGGCGGGCGGACAACTTCCTCATCCAGCACCCCGGCTGTGTGAACATCAGCCAGTGGAACGGCGTGGCCTGCAGTGGCCGCTACTCCCAGGTACAGTACGCTACACTGCCCATGGTGTCCATCCTAGTCCACTACACTACACTGCACTGCCCATGGTGTCCATCCTCGTCCACTACACTACACTGCACTGCCCATGGTGTCCATCCTCGTCCACTACACTACACTGCACTGCCCATGGTGTCCATCCTCGTCCACTACACTACACTGCACTGCCCATGGTGTCCATCCTCGTCCACTACACTACACTGTCCATCCTCGTCCACTACACTACACTACACTGCCCATCGTGTCCCCTCGTCCATGTGGATTCAATAAGACCAAAGGGAGGGTGTCATTTGATTTGCTGTTGAGCTCACATGACTGCATCCTCCTTACGCCAGAACCATGGACTGCATCTCTAAGATCTGTCACGGTCTGCCACGCTGTTAGACTAATCTGCTTGTAATGTCAATCACGCCAAGAGCTACAGTAGAGCACAAAATGTCCATCTTTTTGTGCCGTGTTAGCCGTTGCTTGTGAGGCAGGTCTGATAAATGACTAAAGGTGAACCTCAAAACCTCCCCCAGGTTTATGTGAAGACTCAGGGAGCGTCCAGCCTCATGCTGTCCATCCGGCGGGACGAGTACCCCGAGCGTCCCATGGTGCTGCGGGGCATCAACGGCCAGGGGGCGTCCTCGCAGCAGTACCAGCCCGTCCTCATGATGGCCAAGCGCTACACCTTCCACTGGGACGGGGCTGCCCCCAGAGAGACCGTCCTGTCCCTCGTCAACTTTGACAAGTATGTGTGTGAGAGACGGCCGGGCGGCCCGCTGGTGACTTGCAGTGGCTGGGGTCCTAATACAGCAGTACACTATGCTATGCTCAATACAGCCACTCGCATTAATACATTATACATTACATTTAATACCCAATGTAACCACTTTGCATTAATACAAGAATATCAATGCTAGCGATTGTAGTAGCATTTGTTGTGTTTTGAGGTAAATATTTTGGAAGGAGGAGGAACGAATTGGACAAACTGTAAAAGTGAATAGTGCTGTTGATGCTGCTGGTGATAAGGGAATAAATAGCTGTGTCTGTGGGAATGATGCTTCTTAAGATTCTGGATCGGAAAGGAGAGATGACCGTGTATAAATGCAATCAGACAGCACTTATACAAGCGTTCATTTAGGCAGCACTGGGCATCTTTCAGCACTGCAGCTATAGGTCAACTGTGTGGAGCTTTACCAAGAAGAGGCAGCAAATAGAAAGTGACACCCCCCCTCCACATTTCCTCCAGGGACGATTGGGCACTAGTGGGCCTCTGCTACCCGCCCGACACCTCCTTCCAGGTCATGTCCGACATCAATGACCGCCAGAGCAACAGCTTCTCTGAGATGGTGGACTACGGGCCCGTGAGCTCTCTGGCGGAGCTGCAGAAGCGCGCGCTGGACAGGAAGTACTTCTTCGACCGCTCCGTGGGGTGAGAGACAGAAACAGAACACACTCCTGCATGTTTGCTTTAGGATCGCATCTCGTATGTATGCAGCTAATATACATCAGTACATACAGCATATTGATACCATACCATGTCCATAATGGCAATACCGTAATCTCCCAACTATTAGCCGCGTCTTGAATTTCCCCTTTGGGATCAATAAAGTATCTATCTATCTATCTATCTATCTATCTATCTATCTATCTATCTATCTATCTATCTATCTATCTATCTGTCTATCTGTCTATCTATCTATCTATCGTCTTATACATTGTTTTTTGCAAAGTTTCGTCAGTTATGAGCTTAATACACGGGGGCAGTTAATACGGTATTAATATGCTTTTGTTTCTTTCAACTTGCATTAACACTGTCCTCCAGCTTATACACAGTGTTGCTAATACACAGGAAATGACCGTGTAAAGTCTTGAATGTTGACTCACTGTTTGCACATCCACACACTCACTGCATGTGTGTAAGTGAGCGTGACTGACCCCTGGTCTGGTCTGGTCTGGTCTCGTGTGTCCAGGCTGCTGTGGCTGTACCTGCGGGCGAGGCACGGGCGAGATGGCCACAGCTACTGCTCGGCCCGCGGCTGCGAGAGGGTGAAGATCACGGCCAACACCGCCTCCAAGCAGACGTGCGACTGCGCGGCCAAAGCCTACCCCAAGTACCGCCAGCCGCCCACCGCCGTGGTGCCCATGCCAGCGCCCAACGCCAAGCCCTGCGAGCAGTGCGGAGCCTCAAAAGTAAACAAACAAACAAACAAACAAACAAACAAGCAACAGCATGTCTTTAGGCTTATGGCTCTGACGAGATGAACTCTGATATAGGCATATTGCTTGTCAACATAGGAAGTGACAAACATCTGCAAGCTGTTTTCATGCTTGCGAAAGCTTAGTTTGTTTGACAGATGGTATTTAGACGGTCTTACGGAGACGAAATTGATTTAGTGATGAACTCTGGTGATTACCTTCTCAGCTGGTCTGCTCCAGCGACCCGTGGAACTCCTACCTCCAGACAGAGATCAAGTCTCTGAGCAGCAAAGAGGAGCAGAGCGGAGACTCGCAATCCTACATCACTGTGAGTTCAGCATCAACTTAGTTCTCACACAGCACTGCACATGACATTATTAAGCTGATGCCTTTAGCCAAGGTGAGAGCTGATAGTGGTGGAGTTGGTAGTTTGGGTGTTGTAGATGTGTCAAGCTTGTGAGACTACAGCCATTGCTAGTAGTATATGCACTTAAGAACACTAAGCGGTCAGCCTTGAAATGTTTTGAAATCTATACCAGCATGATCTTTTTTACAATTGTCTAACTGCATTTTTGATTCAATAAATACTATATAGTGAGTGGTACTGTACTGGCCCAAACAATGTAGCCATTAGTGTGTCCTCTACACATTGGTGGAAAAGTGTGTTTTGACATTCACAGAGGCTCATTTGAAATCCACAGCATACACTCTTTCTACTCCGGTCTTCCTCCCTGTAGGTGAACGGGAAAAGATTTCCTCTCACTCAGCCAGGCTTCCGTTTGGTCACCGTGGACGCTTGCTCTGGCCAAGTCACAAAGAGTCCATTGTTTCCCAACCTGGATTCCAAAATGGAGCAGTATTTGAAAAGTGGAATTCCAGCTAGGTGAGGAGGTCTGGGGTCTAGGGGAGGCTCGCGGAGGTGAGCCACGTGTGGACGGGAGTGAGGAGAGTCAATAAAGGAGTTGAAAACCAAAGGCTTTAATTCATCTCTGTCTTGCCAAATGGGTTGACCGAGTGCCATGGAATGCCCGTTTGGAACTCACTATTCGCTGCTGAATGCAGCCAGACTCCTGTTGTGTTTTTTAATTTGGGACTCTTCATTTGCAATCATGAGGCCGGTTGATGGAGTTGAAGTGGGATAATGACTATGAATTTGTTTACTGGTGCATTCTATTCAGACGACATACTGTGTTGAAGTGCATGTCATACTCAGTTGTCTGAAATATCCATGTGCTGTGTATTTAGGTACTTTCAGCTAAATATGAAATCAATATACTGTACACCCAAAAATGCTAATATTGTTTGATAATGCATAAATGTATTTGGCCTCAAAAATCATCAAAGTCCTTTCTGTTGAGAGGTTCTTTGTTATAATACATCCAGTTAGACCCACCACTAATTATTTATTATTATTATGAATTTTCATTTGTTAAACATTTACTCCAGATTTCTGTTCCTTTCATTTAATCGCTTGTATGGATGAAGGAGTTGTATGGATGAAGGAGTTTTAATTGCATTTTTAATTCAGTTTTGATTTAATTTTCTCCCAATAGAATTATACTCACAAAAAGGGGTAAAATGTTGATTGATCCATACATTATAAGAACTAAAGCTATGAGCTTTTGAGGCTGTGTTGATGCTTGATTGGATTGTGTAATAGATTTCCTTGCTTTGCATCAGGTCTATTGTCCTCATTGGAACAAGAGGTTCGCCTGGCAGAAT